>NC_038043.1:32622205-32899975 GCF_002211085.1 Panicum hallii
TATATTAAAATGTCGTCAATGAAGACCACGACAAATTTGTCTAACTCCGGCATGAATACTGAATTCATGAGATACATGAAGTATGCCGGTGCATTAGTAAGTCCAAATGACATAACCAGATATTCATAAAGTCCATATCTGGTCGAGAAGGCCGTTTTTGGAATATCACAAGGCCTAATCTTGATCTGATGATAACCAGAGCGTAAGTCAATCTTGGAGAAGACCTTAGCTCCGGCTAGTTGATCGAACAAGATATCAATGCGGGGAAGAGGATACTTATTTTTAATAGTAACCGCATTGTGTGGACGGTAATCGACACATAGCCTCAGACTATCGTCTTTCTTCTTGACAAAGAGAGCAGAACAACCCCAAGGTGAAGCACTTGGACGTATATACCCCTTATCAAGAAGATCTTGAAGCTGAATTTTCAGTTCTGCTAATTCATTTGGAGGCATGCGATACGGCCTCTTTGAAATAGGAGCAGTGCCCGGTTGAAGTTCAATGATGAACTCGATGTCTCTATCTGGGGGCATTCCAGGCAAATCGTCTGGAAAGACATCGGGGTATTCACATACTATTGGAATATCCTTGACTTTGATATCTGTGATAGCATATGTGCAAGGGTGTAGACATTCTGGCGAAGGCAGAATAAGAGTAGTGGCCCCACAATATGGTGAATCAATTTCGATAACTCGGGAAGATATATCTAACCGGACTCGATGTTCAGTCATCCAGTTTGTCCCAAGTATAATATCAATACCCTCCAAACTTAGTAAAATCAAATCAGTTTTGATTTCAATGTTACCTAACTGAATTGGCACATATCTACTTATTCGGTTGGAAGTGATATTTCCTCCAGGGGTAGTGATCATATATGACCCCAGGATAGGACAAGAATCAAGTCCTAGTCGGGTACCATAGTTGTTACTAATAAAGCTATGTGTTGCTCCAGAATCAAATAAAGTAACAACTGGTTTGTGGTGAATAGAAAATGTACCCGACATGACGGGAGCTCCATCTGGAAGTTCTGTCAAAGTGGTGAAGTTAATCCGTCCTTGCCGGACTTGCATCACCGGCTTCTTGCCCTTATTCTAGTTACCCTGGGTAGAACCTTGTCCTGGATTAGGTTTCTTGGGCCGCGGACAATCCCGGATGAAATGATCCGCACTTCCGCAATTGAAACAGCGATAGTTGCTGCCTCTCTGTGGTACTTGTTGAACATTTGGCCGTGGGCCAGATGGTTGTGCTTGTTGCGGAGGAACGGGAGGTTTATACCTTCCCTGCTGTTGGGGCGGCCTGAAAACCAATCGGCCTGTTGGGGCATTCCGCTGCGGTGCTCTGAATGGTGTATTGGGAACAACCCGATACCTCGGTGATTGAGCACTCGAGGGTCCAGTAGGAGTCTTCTGCTTTTTCTCGGCATAATGCGCCACGATGCAATCTTCTTGAGTTAAAGCCATATTAACCAGCTCGCTGAAAGTATTTGCCTTTACAAGGTTCAGGCGTTCCTTGAGCTTGGTATTAAGGCCTCGACGGAAACGATCTTGTTTCTTGGCATCATTATCTGCATGATATCCCGCATACTGGCACAGATGATTGAAATTCTGTGCGTACTGCAGAACTGTATTGGCACCTTGAGTAAGAACCAGGAACTCATTAAGTTTTCATTCCAATAGTCCTGCGGGAATATAATGTGCTCGAAAGGCGACCCGGAATTCATCCCATGTGATGACATGCCCTGCAGGTTGCATGGCATAGAAATTGTCCCACCAGATTCGAGCAGCACCACGAAGTTGTTGAGCAGCAAAGGAAGCTTTGCTAGAGTCCGCACAAGGTATGGTCAGGAGAGCGAACTTTGATTCAATAATATGGAGCCAGGCATCGGCATCCAATGGTTCTTCCGCCTTACTGAAGAAAGGCGGCTGGGTACTAAGAAATCTTGGTAACTAGCCACAGGAGGATTGCGATCATCACGGCCTCCTCGGAATTGATGCTGCTGGTTTTGCTGGGCTTGTACCAGCAGGTTGAGCAGCTCCGTTTGCCGAGCCATGACTTCGGCAAGGTTGGGAGGAGGTGGTGGCGGTTGTTGGGAACCGCTGGCCTGATCAGCTCGGAAACCTTCCGGGGTTCCACGTGTGGCTCCAACCATCTGAAACAAAGGAGATGTCCATCATTAACCATATAGCCTTACTCCCAATTTCAGAAGATATAAACAAAGCACATACTCCATTCAATCATCTCATTTCAGAATCATAAGGATAATGAACAGGATGATAAAACAGGAAACTTATATTACAATATTGGTTCTTTTGTTTTCCGCATCGTACATCCGAAAGATCTCTACGCAGGCCATCTATGTTACAACAATTGGCATGAGATCTAGCTAAGTTACATACTCCTTAAGTTATTACACTCCCCATAGGTTACATCTAGATAGTCGACGATTTGCTAAACTAAAAATCGTCGAAGTTGCCTACAGAGGATTGACTGCCAGAAGAAGAGTGATGGGGACTAAGAACTGGATCCCCATGCTCAGAGTCAATCTCTGAAACACCCTCAATCTCTTCTGGGTCTTCTTCTTCTTCAGGAATTATGGGTATAGCATGAAGTATCGGTTGCTGCTGCAATTCCTCAATGTGAGCCTGAGCATCATCAGCCACAAGTATCAGATCATGAATTTGTGCCTGTAGGAACTCAATAACAGTGTCACGCTGAGTGATAATATGATCACTCTCATTGATCTGATCTTCACGATGGAGGATTGTCTCATCTCTTGCTGCAATAATTTCATCCTTCTGAGTCACCAAAGCTTGTAATTCTTCTATTTGGGTCACCTGATGGTCAGCATTCCGATAGTGACTTTGAGCCACACCAGTTATCTGATTCACACCGTGACGCAGTAGAATCTGGTAGTGATGTTGCACATCCATGAACCTGGTAAGGATACGGACGGTTTCTTCAGCCAGATCTCCTAGCATATGACCAAGATGCTCTGTCCGAAAATTCCATTCCGAATTATCAGGGTCAATGGTAGGGAATAACCCAATAGGATATGCGGCAACTTCAATTGGATGTTGATTGCAGAAGAGTTTGATAGCTTCTAAAGCAGCAGTTTCAAGAGTATCCACTAGACGATATCCAACCACTTCCACTTCTATGGGAGGCCATAAGGAGCGGAAAGGGTGTTGAGGAATTATCATCTTAACCCTGCAGCGGGGAACTCCTTCTTCACAATACTCTACCCCATCATACAGAGGAGGCTCTGTATAATGAAACATATTCAAGGATTCCCACAAAAGACGAGGAAACCCTTCCCAATGTAAACCATTGGTGTGAAAGTGCCCCTCCTGATCCCAAAAGGTATTAGCAGGAGCAGCCATCTGCGACAACAATGCAAATGGTAAGATATTTTTACCCTGTTGAGAAAATTTACAAGGTAAAATGGATTAAGATAGCTAATTCTGATAACAGCAAAAGCTGGAAATCAGATGGATGCCTAAGATACCCAACTAAAGATTCTTACTTACCCAAATTAAGAAATACCAACATGTTGCCTATTTCTTAGGAAGCATCAATTTAAGCATTCAATTTAGTTGATTAATGGATTATGCATGCACGCACTAATCGTCCTCTCAACCAGAAATAATTGCCAAGTAATCTTGGTCTTACGTGGTTAGTTACGGTGGCACAATATAATTACGTCTCTCACTATTAACTAGTCGGTAAACCCTATTCATCCTAGTTTCGTATTCGTGGTTAGAGTACCTGCAGAAAACCACAATATATATAACCAATGAACCTTTCATGCCAGCATGTCATGAAAGCGTCCCCATTCATTACTGCTCACTATAGAAACAGTATCTGTACAATTTCCGCCGTACAGACAACGTTAACATACGTTATCGAGATAACGTATTCACGGGGGTACCGCAAAATGCGGGGGTATGAACAGCGATCGCCATACCCTACGCCGAACCATATACTCCCAATGTAGTCAACCGAGGTTGGTACATTGGCAGCATCTCAAGTAGGCCACTGCTTGAGAAACAGCGTTCGGTTCGCATCACCGACAGGAAGGCCAAGCTCCCTCAGTTGGCTGAGGATCCTTACCTTCTTACCTCATGATCGAAGATGTCGTTACATAAAGTAAAGTTGAATTGTGCAAGAAATTTAGGTTTCAACAGAAAAGTAATGCTGGAAGTCAGAGTTATATATATATATATATATATATATATATATATATATATATATGTTACAGCCACCTCTAATTCCCTTAATAACATTACCCTAGGGCTTACGTACTATACATAATCCTTAACGACTCCAACTTACCTTTAGCAAAATACTTTGTTGGTCAAATTTTATATCGAAAGTATGTTTAAGGCTCTTTATATCTCCAGTGTACCTTGTTAGCTCTGATACCAGCTGTGGCAGAACCAACCTGAATTATACCGACTCAAGTACGCGAGTCCTCACTGGAGGGCTACCTCGTACTTCAAACGGTATAATACTATTGGTCTGTCGGGTAACATCCCGATAAACCACCGAACTCAGGATCCAACAAGGTACCTCACACGAATGTGAGTCCAGAGATATAATGCCAAAATATCTTACACCACAGGCAGTTATATTACAAAAATGTACAAAGCAGCATTAGCTCCCACGGAGGAGAGATTATTACAAGACAGGTTTTAGTTTTTAGACAAAGCAGCGGAGTTTGAAAAGCATAGTCATTATACACGTTGTCATTACAGATATTATGCTAGCCCTGGCATAATATCACTCAGCGGAATCTGTGTTGGCCGGGGACGGATCCCATTCCACGGACCAACCATCAGGCAAAGGGTAGGGCCACGGTGTAATGAAAGCTGGCTCATCAGGAGGATTACCTGGAGTAAATCAACAAAAGCAAGGCTGAGTATACTAATACTCAGCAAGACTTACCCGGAGATGGGTATACCTTAGCCCATAACTAAACTCATGATGGCTTTTAGCTTTAGGTAGAGTTTTCAGCTGAAAAGCAACAAAGAGTAGATCCTTAATTTCAACTTTTAGCTTTCAGATTGTAGTTGATTAACCACTCTAGGTAAGCACCTATAACTATTCAAACATGGTAGAATCTTTACTCAAACATCATCTTTGATAATCACATAATTACTCTTGTTACTCTATGTGGCAAAGGGAATAAGCAGTCTCATACATCGTGAGAGGCGGACGATTCTGAATCGAGATTCAACCCTTGCAAGGTAAACCTAACACACACGCTTGGAACACCAAAGGGTCGTTCCGAAGCAACCATTTGCCTTTCATTCCGACTCGTGGATCAGTGCCACCACAAGCGACTGCAGGTCATACGCACTTCCAAAGTGCAGGACGTACGTCTGTAGCGCGACTACAAAACCCGTACTCCTGGTTGCCCAGCAACACGTCTGCCTACACGTCGAACAAAGTAACCAAAAGAAGCAAATACATGTGGTGGGTGGTATGTCCACTCCTCGGGCCGATTGGTTACTAGGCTTACCGCTTACCATATTTCACGGCATGTGGCTAGTACTTTCAAACGCTTAACCACCGCTACCACACACTGCGACCTTATCAAATTCATCAAAATAGACGGGGTATCATCTTGACCATGATACCTCATAGAACTCCCGTCCATCATCCTTATAGTGATAACAGGAATGTAAACATTACAACTCCTATATATCGCGCGAGTGACAGAAAATCACTCGACTTCTACCGGTCCTATAAGCAGAGCAGCTATTCGGACTCAAGTTCTAGTGTTCAATACATTGGTTCCTGGAATTATGCAACTAAGGTTTACAAACAACTCCTAAGAACTTAATGCATAAAGATATACGTAAATAGTATAGGTTGCAGTGTAATAAAGTAGGGGTTATGTCCGGGGCTTGCCTTCGCTGGTGGGGTTGGGGTTAGTCAAATTTATATCTTCCGAACCTTGGTTCGGGGCTTCAGAGAAATCCGCGACGAGATTCCCGGAGTCTTCAGGATAACCTCCTTCTTGATCCGGAATCAGCTGATAGTCCCCGTCAGCGAGAGTGGTCGAGTCTACATGATATGCAAGATGAAGTTTAATGGATGCATACATTTGTATTTCAATTCACGATAAAGTTGCAATTCCATGTAAAGGATGTTATATTTCGATAAATAACTTAGTTACCCTGTACTGGGCAGTCATTTATCGAGCATTATATGTTTTATCTAAACCGATTAAACAACAGGGTTAGTTACACTACATACCTAACTAGTGGCATGGAGCAACCATTGGGGTGATTCCTAAATATATGTAAAGGCTTTATACGATGACTACACTAATTATTTATATTAATTTTAAGTTACAATTATACTATAGATCAATTATATTATATCCAATTTATTTAATACCTAATTCGTAGTTGAAAACTTAATAATAGGTGGCAATAATACAAAACAGAACTTTAATATATTTTTCATGATTTTTTTTTAAACCATTAACATATATGAAAAATTAATTATGTAAGATGAACTATATACTATTTCTATTTAAACTTGTACATTAATGAACTAATATTAGAATACTAAGATAATTATTTTTCTTCAATTCTACATGTTAAAAGAAAATTATCATCACTGGTTTTACCATTTTATCATTTTTCTATGAATTACTATGCATTTTCTAAGCCTACAAGCAATTAAATTTGATATTTAGATTAGATCATCAAACATTCAAAAACTGAAGTTGACCCCTTAAGCAAAGTTGCAGACCTTTATCTAACGATTCCAACAAAATTTAGTTTACAATTTTATGATTTTTCCTTGAAGAGATATAGCATTTCTAAGTTGGCAGCAATATTTACATAAGGAGGTCCCTCGGCACTATTCATCCGAGTCTACTCCTTTGCACAAACCCCCCTGGACTTCTATTCCTTCTAACCCGAGGTCCTTAGACTGGGAACCGAAGCAGAGCAAGGCGGGGCGGCCGTGTTCCGGCGACGATGATCACCGGCGGCGAGGTCCAAGGTCAGGGAAAAGCTCAGGGTCTTACTGTGGTCTAGTTGCACTACTTGTCGTGGACGGGGATGGCCGGAATGGTGAAGTTCGACTTGAGCCCGAGGTGACGGCGGAGGGGTCACCATCGACGGCGGAACTCCGGTGGCGAATGTCGACAAGTAACCTGCGCACGAGAACCAGTGAGTCGTGGGGAACGTGTACGTGCCATCAATTGGATGAACACATGCTGGATCGATGGGACTCGATGGAGACCGATGCGGCGGTGGCGAGGAAGAACGCCGGCGAGCGTCGGAAAGGCACTGTGGTGCACTAGAGGGCCAATGGATGGGTCGTACAGCTTCAGGGTGATGATGTGGTGCTGGCTAGGGGGTCGTGGTGGTGTGGGAGTACCTGGAGCGAGCTGCCCACGGTGGAGGCCGAAGGCGGCGGCGGCGGCGCTCGTCGGGGACAAAACTTCAGTAGAAATTGAGGAAGAACAATGGGTCGTCGAGCACGAGCAAGTCACGAGAAAGCTTGTGTAGGCGTTGATTGAGGCGGAGGAGGTCCGGTGTGGGCTGCCCACGGGCATGCTGTGCGCGTCCGGAGCGGAGGAAGACGGCGGCGAGGAAATGCGGCTCGGTTCCTCGGAATTGGGCTCTGGAAGTAACAGAATAGGCTGTGCGTGTTGAAGTGGTGCTGTTGCGCGCGAGAGGGAGGAGGTTATGGCGCTGCAGTGAGCTGTCCACGACGGGAAGGAGGTGGCGGCCGGAGATAGCTCGGGATATCGTGGCGCGCGCGCGTGCGGCCAGGAAGGGAGAGGAAAACGGCCGGAACCGAGGGAAGGTGACGCGTGGATGGTGTAGCAGCTGGAGGTGGAGCTCTGGAGGTCTGTGCCGGTGGTGAACGGCGGTGGCAGGGCGGAGCAGAAGGGGGAAGCGGCGCGGTCAGAGGAAGACGAAGCAGACTGGAGTCAGAAGGACTAGTTTGTGATTTCTAAAAAGTTCAGGGACTCCTCTGTAAACTAAAATTTTCCCACTGCTACAAAGGTCAAATGAAAAAGTGTTCAACATGAAAGTTGTAGAGTTTTTCAAACTCTACAACTTTGCTTTAGGGCTTGGGTTCAGAAACTCAAAGTTTACAGCTATTTGGATTACATTTTGAAATAAGATGGAATTTAAATTAATTTGTCTTTGCCCACCTAATTTTGATCAAACTTTGGGCATGTTTACAAATTTTCTGACCTGTCATGATTACTTGTATTTTTACACATTAACCCTTAAGCAAATTTGAATTTGACTTTTATATTCCAACCATTTCATAAGTAACCCTTATATTTGTTTTAATTTCATATAAATCCTTAGTTTTATACAAAGTCTATTTCTCTTAGATTTTTAACTTCATATTTGTACTTTTCTTTGCTATAGTCAATTGAATTTGACATTTAAGAATATTTTCACACAATTGTACACAAGAACTTATAAAATTCATACTTTACAAATACACCCTTAGTGCTTTGTACTAATCCTACTATACATACCACACACTAATACCTAGAGTCTAAATTCTAGTTACAGGAATGTTACAGCAAGCTGAGCCTCATGGGCTCTCCTGGCCTCCTCCTGTGCAAGCCGGTCCTCTCTCTGCTGAGTCACGAGCTGCCGTAGAAGTGCGGTGAGCTCAGACGGCTGAGACACCTGGGACTCTGAAACTGTAGCAGCAGCAGCTGACTCTGGGGCTGGCTCTCTGGACCCCCCTGCCTCGTGGTCGTGACTGGCTGGGGCTGGTGCAGAGAAGTACTCCTCATCCTCGGAGGAGTCTGACTCAAGATCGGACCAGTGTATCTCATCCTCTCCTCCGGGAAGCTGTGCCTCTGCGGCTAGCAGAGCCTCATCCTCCTGTGCCACTCGGGCCTATGCCTCGGGTGACAACCGTGCCATGGCAGCTCGATCAGCCTGTCTGCCTCTCCTCCGGTCCAAAGGTGCTGTCGGATAGTAAACTAGGAACCAGGGAACCTCGTCCTGACGGTAGACTGCACTGATGGGTGACTCAGCTGGCACTATCATAGAACAGATATAGCTGATCCAGTGAGCATATGGAAACTGTCGCACAACACCCATCCCGTCAGTGATAACATCCTCGATCTCAGCCAAGATGAAGTCAACAATGTCAAACGGCTCGTGAGTGAGGATGTGCAGAAGCAGTAGCTACTGCAGACCTGTGAACCCCTCTGGGTAGCCACTCCTCGGGAGCAAAGTCCTCCAGAGTGCCATGTGTACTGCGTATGCCTCTGGAGTCAGCAGGCTGGGAACTCTGGCGTAGGAGGCAGGGAACGGCTGGCGGAAACACTGAGAGATCACATCGTGAGAAGGTGCAATCCCACCAATCATGGCTCTGCGTGGTGGATCTGCATCTCCGTAAACCATCTCGTGCAGGGAGACGTCAAGCAAGTCTACTCCGAGAATCCCTGCTAATGTAGCCCTGGACAGACCAAAAACCTGGCCTCCAAACATGAAGTGTACGGCTCTGCGCTCTGGGGCTATCCAAGCTGTGGCATAGAAAACCCTAACCCAGTCCTCAATGTATCTGTTCCGCTCAATCGAAAGTAACCTGGGCAGGCCCCTGAAGTGAGCAAAGTGCACTCTGACATCTGCTCCCCCTGCGGCTGTCCTCAGAGACACCCAGTCAAGAACTCTGTGTGGGAAGATCCTATGGCCCCGCCTCTGGTAGGTCTCGTAGAAACTGGCCTGAAGAAGTGTCCAGAACCTACGGTCGACCCAGCTGTCACGTGTCACGGGGAACCAGTCCTCCTCCTGAACACTCCACCTTAGCCTCTTGACCTTCGCCGCATTGGCCTTGGTCAAGTTCTGGAGCAGCACACCTGGCTCCAGACGCACAACAGTGTCCATGCGGAACACTGCGCGCTCGGCCGCTAGGGCCTCGGCTCTATGAGCTGCTGCTGCTGCTGCTGCGGACCTGCGAGGCTCCTGTGGCTGGTGACCTCCTCGCGTCCTCGGTCCAATGCGACGCTCGGTCGCTGGCGAAGTGTCGCCTGCTAGGGACGTCTGCCGAGTGCGGCCAGAACATCGTAGAGTCGGTGACTCCTGTGTGCCCTGCCCCTGTGACTGCTCAGACTGCTCTGCCTCTGTATCTGAATCTGACTCTGCAGCTGAAAGTGACTGATCTGACTCTGCTGCTGCTGCCGCAGTCGTGGCTCTGGTAGCCCTGGCACCTCTGACTCTGCCCATACCTCGACCTCTGCCTCTGCCCCTGGCTGACGTATCCCTGATCGTGAAAGGGCGAGCACGTCCTGATGCCTGCTCCTCGGCGGCCTTAGCCACCATCTCAGCCCTCTCGGCCTCTCTCGCTGCACGAGTCCGCTTGCGAGCGGGCTCCTCGACCACAATCTCCTTCCCCTTCCTCTTCTCACAACCCATCCTGACAACAGCGAATGACAAAGATGCGGTGCTGCGAGCTACGACGAGCACAATGGTGGTTGCGCGTGGGCGGCACAAGGCAGTGGTGACGTCGGTGGTTGCACGGCGGCGCAAGGCGATGGCGATGACGGTGGTTGCGCGCGGGCGCAGGCGGCGGCGGCGCGGAAGGCGGTGGCGGCGGCGCGGGGGCGGCGCAGTGGCGCGTGGGCGGCGCAGAATGCGGCTGCGCGCGGGCGGCGCAAGGCGAGGGCGACGGCGGCACGGAAGACGCGCGGGCGCAGGCGGCGGCGGCGCGGTGGAGGCGCAGAAATCGCGCGGACGGCAGCGAGGTGGCGGTGCAAGACGAGCGGGTGGCGGTGTGGTGGCGTGCGGGCGACAGAAGGCGGAGAGACGGAGGACGGGCGCGGTGGCGTGGGGGCAAGAAAGATATATGACATGTGGACCCCGCGGATTTTCTTATCGCCGGTTGATCCGACGCTTAGGGTTCAAACGTCGGTTGATTGCATCAGTGTAGTTTACCAGGGATTCCACCAAATCTGTATCTGAATGCCGGTTGAACCGATGATCCTATAAATGAACTCGCCGGTTGAACGGCACAAACGCCGGTTGATTACTGGGTCAGATCTGAGATATGTTCATCGGTTGATCCGATGTTCCATAATATGTATACACCGGTTGAACGCCTGAATTGGCTGAGCTGTAGCTGAAACTTAGTAACGCCGGTTAAACCGATGGGTAAAGATCCATTGAGCGTTGGTTTAACCGGTGAAGCCAAAAACCCTCACTCAGCTCACTCTTCTATGCTAAGTCCAATAAACTTATAAAATTCAAATAAACTCAAGTTAGTGGACTTGCATAGGCGACTTTACCCCTTAGAGCAAATAGGATAGCTCACTAGCTTAGATAATTTTTATTTTCAAACACAAAGAAAAGCTGCAAGAGAGACAAAGCGCCAAATAAAATGTATGAGCCATGTCATAGGAATATTGAAGAAAGAAAGCTTCAAACTCATCATGACATTGCTCACTAGGCAATAATGCACCTAACACTTTACTCTTTTCACTTTTCATGAATTAAGATTTTGTATATGAAACAAGTCTCATTTTCATCAAGTGACCTCCTTTGTGACCCTTACGCATGCAATGATAATGCAAGCTACATTCACATGCGAAAGTAAGGTAAACATGAAGTGCACATCTATATGACAAGAAATGCATAGCGAGAATTTAAATTCTACTTGTCAAGTTTGAACCCACGGGAAGCTTCTTCATGATGAGCCTTTCTACAAGCCTAGAGGAAAACAAGTGGACCACCACCTCTAGCTACACCCTTGCTCATCACTATCTTACCATGGTTAGACAAGTGTCCTATATGTATGCATTTTTCTATATGACATGGCAACTTACATGACGTTTGCCGCATCTAATACATTAAGCTCATTTCTTAGCCTAACAAAGGTACTCTCGTCTAAAGGTTTTGTGAAAATGTCCGCCAATTGCTCCTCGGATCTCACACCTTGAAGGGAAATGTCCCCCTTGGCTTCGTGATCACGCAAGAAGTGATGGCGAATATCAATGTGCTTTGTGCGAGAGTGTTGAACCGGATTCTTGGCAATTTTTACGGCACTTTCATTGTCACAAAGGAGTGGTATCCTATCTAGTTTCACACCAAAGTCCAAAAGGGTTTGCTTCATATATAGAATTTGGGCACAACATGCACCGGCCGCTATATATTCCGCTTCCGCGGTGGACAAAACCACGGAATTTTGCTTCTTACTCGACCAAGAAACTAGAGAACGCCCAAGTAAGTGGCAACCCCCGGAGGTACTCTTGCGATCTACACGGCTTCCGGCAAAATCCGAATCCGAGTATCCCAAGAGATCTAAGCTAGCGCCTTTGGGGTACCACAAGCCTATGCTAGGGGTGTGCTTGAGATATCGAAGGATCCTATTCACAGCCGAAAGGTGTGATTCCTTTGGGTTAGCTTGAAAACGGGCACACAAGCACACACTAAACATTATATCGGGCCTAGATGCGGTAAGGTAAAGCAAAGACCTATCATAGAACGATAGAGTGATTGATCAACCGGTTTACCGTCCACATCCAAGTCGAGATGCCCATTGGTTGCCATGGGTGTCTTGATTGGCTTGCACTCATCCATCTTGAACTTTTTCAAGATATCTTTAGTATACTTTTCTTGATAGATGAATGTCCCTTCCTTCAATTGTTTGATTTGAAAACCAAGGAAGAAGGTCAATTCGCCAATCATGGACATCTCGAATTCCCTAGACATCATGGAGGCAAACTCATGGCTTAGTAAATCATTAGTTGAGCCAAAGATAATATCGTCAACATAAATTTGACAAATGAAAAGATCCCTGTTGACATCTTTTGTGAACAAAGTGGTGTCCACCCTCCCGATTTTGAAGCCTTGCATGATTAGGAAGTCACGAAGCCTCTCATACCAAGCCCTTGGAGCTTGTTTGAGCCCATAGAGTGCCTTGTGCAACCTATAAACATGGTTAGGATTCCTCGGATCTTCAAACCCGGGAGGTTGCTCAACATAAACAAGTTCGTTAATAAAGCCATTTAAGAATGCACTTTTCACATCCATTTGATATAACTTAATGTTATGATGTGAAGAGTAAGCAAGAAGGATGCGGATAGCTTCAAGTCTTGCGACCGGAGCAAAAGTTTAACCAAAATCCAAACCTTCGACTTGAGAAAACCCTTTTGCCACAAGTCTTGCTTTGTTGCGTACCACCACCCCATGTTCATCTTGCTTGTTTCGAAAGACCCACTTTGTGCCGATGATGTTCTTGTCTTTCGGAGGAGCTTCGAGGACCCAAACTTCATTGCGGGTGAAATTGTTCAATTCTTCTTGCATGGCTATCACCCAATCCGAGTCCTCAAGTGCTTCCTCTATGCTAGTGGGTTCAATATAAGAAACAAACGAGTGATGTTCGCAAAATGAAGCATGCTTAGAGCGAGTTCTTACTCCTTTGGAAGGACTACCAATGATTTGACTAATTGGATGATCCTTGGAGATGCGACCATGCTTCACTAGCGGTACTTGCGTGGATGCTTGTTGGGGTGGATCATGGGTGACTTGTGCCTGTGGTGGAACATTTTGCTCTTCTTGTTCTTGGACTTGGGGTGTTGGCGTTGACACATTTTCTTGAGGTAGTGGATCAACTTTATCTTGATCTTCATCCACTTGGGGTGCCGTGGAGGTGCTTGGTGAAGATGAGGAAGATCCTCCCCCTTGATCATTGCCTTCATGCACCTCTTCCGGCTTGATATCCCCAATGGACATCTTCTTCAAGGCTTCTTCAATCTCTTCATCCCCTACATTTTCATAGCCAACAACCTCCTCTTGGGAGCCATTAGATTCATCAAACTCCACATCACATGTTTCTTCAACTAACTTGGAGGTTTGATTGAATACTCTATATGCTTTGGAGTTTGATGCATAACCAAGAAAGAAACCTTCATCACATCTACTCTCAAACTTACCGAGCCTTTTCTTCTTATAGATGAAGCATTTGCAACCAAAGACTCGAAAGTATGATATATTTGGTTTCCTTCCGGTGATGAGCTCATATGGAGTTTTCTCGAGGAGTCGGTGAGGATATACTCGGTTGGATGCATGACACGCCGTGTTGATTGCTTCCGCCCAAAACTTCTCGGACGTGCTATAATCATCCAACATTGCTCTTGCAAGGGTGATAAGTGTCTTGTTCTTTCTTTCCACCACTCCATTTTGTTGAGGCGTGTAGGTGGCGGAAAACTCATGCTTGACTCCCTCTTCATCGCACCAATCTTCAATCTTCATATTCTTGAACTCGGTGCCGTTGTCACTCCGGATCTTCACAATTGGGGAGTTGTACTCCCTTTGAGCTTTTCTTGCAAATGTCTTGAATATCTCCGGAGTTTCACCCTTATCGCCTAGAAACATGACCCAAGTGTAGCGTGAAAAATCATCAACGATTACTAGGCAATAGAGGTTACCACCAATGCTCTTGTATGAAGTTGGACCAAAGAGATCCATGTGTAGTAGCTCGAGCGGCTTGGAGGTAGACAACATCGTCTTGATGGGATGATGTGTTGCAACTTGCTTCCCGGCTTGACATGCTTTGCATAACTTGTTCTTGTCAAAAGTGACATCCTTCACGCCGGTGATCATCCCTCTCTTGTGGGCTTTCTTGAGGTTGCTCATGCCAATATGAGCAATTCTTCTATGCCAAAGCCACCCAAGAGACGACTTGGTGAAGAGGCATGTCATGGTGCTTGTTTGCTTTGAAGAGAAATCCACTAAATAGATGTTGCCATGCCTAAACCCCGTGAATACCAATGACTTGTCTTTTTCATGAGTTACTACAACACCATTCTTGTTAAAGGCACATGTTAGTCCAAGATCACATAATTGAGCAATAGAAATAAGATTAAAACTAAGTGCTTCTACAAACAACACATTTGAAATGGATAAATCTTTTGAAATTGCAATTCTACCCAAACCTAGGACTTTCCCCCTTGAGTTATCACCATAGGTGACATGTTCATGATCGCCGGGGTCTTCAAGAGAGGTGAACATGCTATCATTGCCGGTCATGTGTTGAGAGCAACCGCTATCAAGTACCCAATGTTTTCCACCAGCTTTGTAGTTCACCTACACACATGAGAATTCATTTTTGAGTTTTAGGAACCCAAACAGGCTTTGGGCCTTGCACATGTGTGACAAGAGCTTTTGGGACCTAAAGTTGCTTGGGGAGCTTCTTCTTCGACTCCTTAGCAATTTTGCCAATGAACTTGGCCTTCACCTTGCCCTTCACTTTACTCAAGAGAAAATGGTTATTTTGAAACATTGATGAGTAATTCTTGGGTAAATTAGGAAGAGGACGTGATGGTAAAGTGCACTCCCTAGTGTGGTGCCCGGTAACTTGGCAATGTTGGCAATATGAACCAACTTCCTTGATGAAGCTTATCTTGATCTCCGGAGAAAGAGTTGTAGCCATGTTTGGCTCCGGAAATGAACCAAGACCTCTCTTGCCATAGTCACGGGCATTGTTGAAGAGAATCTTCTTGTGGATGTATTCTCCTCTTGAGAGTTTCTCCACACTACTCTTGAGGCTTGCCACTTGATCCATCAATTCCTTTTCCCTAGAAGGAGCAAGCTTGGGCATGATATTAGTGGCATTAGCATCAATGAGTAGGTCATCACATGAAGTAGAAGCATTGACCTTTTCAAAAGTTTCATGAGCAAATTTCTCAAGACTTGGGTCAATTACTTCATAGGCAAATTCAAGTTCTTGATACTTGTGAGCCAACTCCCTATGCTCTTGTTTGAGCTTTTTGTGGCTCTCTTCAACTTGCTTAGCAAGTACAAGTGACTCATTATGCTTTTTGAGCTAGTCATTGTACTTACCAAGCAAGTTGGAGTAGGCAAGCTCTAACTTGGCATGAGTGCTCTCAAGAATTTTGACTTTGCCTTTTTCCCTCTTGATGACGGATGTATACTCATTAATAAGGTTAGTGAATTCATTAGGATCAAACTCTTCATCACTATCATCTTCACTATCTACCTCACTTACCCTGGTGTTACCTTTTGCCATGAGGCACATAGGAGGCGGAGGTAGTGGTGGTTCTTCATTGGTGAGGGCGATGGTGATGATGTCTTCTTCATCACTTGAATCTTCAATTGATGAGACATCGGTCACCCACTCTTGTTTTTCCACCAAGAAACTTTTCTCTGTGTGCCCTTTCTTCTTTGGGAAGAGCTTGGTCTTCTTGTCATGGGTCTTCTTCTTCCCAAATCTCTTGTTTTTGTTCCTCCTTTGTTCTTCTTCATCATCGTTTGAATCATGGCAATGCTTGCTCTTGTTATCCTTGTTTCTTTTGTCCGGCTTGGGGCAATTTGGACGGATGTGACCTTTTTCTCCACAATTGTAGCAAATTTTATTCTTGACATCCATTGGCCAGAACATTCCCTTTTTGGAGTCAAAGTTGAAACCCTTCTTGTTGATCTTTTCATTCAAGCGTGTGAACTTTCTCATCATGAGAGCAAGTTCTCCATCATCTTCAACATCGGATGAGCTTTCATGATCATCTTCTTCATTGCTTGAGCTTGAATCTTGCTTGATCATCTTGAGCTTGCGGGATTTGTTTGCCTTGGTCTTTAGAGCAATTGATTCACTTGAAGTTGGCTCTTCGGACATACCAAGAATACTCATTTCATGAGTGCGAATTTCCCCCACAAGTTCTCCCACTTCCATTGCGTCAAGATCCTCCTTTTGAAGCATAGCATTGATGATGTTATACTTGGGCTTCGAGAGAAGCATGAGAATCTTGCGATTGATGGAGGCACTGTCAATTTTGGATATTTCAAGTGCATTAATGTCCTTGACAATGACATTCAAGCGAGAATACATATCATTGCAATTTTCATGAGCTAGCATTTTAAAGGAATCATACTTAGCTCTAAACAAGTGATATTTTTGCTCACGAACTTTAGTGGAACCTTCATGAATTTCAATGAGCTCCTTCCAAATATCACTAGCTAAGTCCATGCCATTAACTCTGGCAAAAACTTCCTCACTAATGGCTTCGAAAATTGCATTTCTAGCCTTGGCATTCCATTTTAATTGTTCGGTGGTGGGAGTTCCGGTGAACCCGATCTTAGTTGCCGACCACACTTCGGGGGCAATCGCATCAAGGTATGCGGCCATACGAACTTTCCAATAAGCAAAGTTCTTGCCCTCGAAGTGAGGCGGCGAACCACCCATCTTGGCCATAGCTCTAGGCGGTGAAGCCTAATGATCCAAATGAGCAACAAGGCTCTGATGCCAATTGTAAGGATCGATGGACCAAGAGAGGGGGTGAATTGGTCCTTTTTCAAATTCTAAAATGAGGTAAAGCAACCTTAACCTATGCAAAGCTAGAAAGGCACCAATTCGCCAACCGGATAACTAAGCTACCTCCACAAGCTAGGAGAGATAAAAAAAAGGAAGTAAAGCCTAGCAAAGTAGAGCAAAGTGATGATCCCTAAGTCAAGCACATGAATAAATTGCATGAACGAAAATGCTTGAATGAAGAAAGTGGACAAAAGACAACCGGATTTTTTTCGTGGTATCGATGTGTTGGCACACACCCCTAATCCACGTTGTGACACTCACAAAGAGTCTTGTCACCTCCCAAGTCATGGAAACGAGGGCACTCACTAAGAGTCTCCGTTCACCATCCCGGTGTGGTGGAGATCAAACCACGTACAATCTTCTTCTCCGGGCTCCCACAATCCTTGGTAAGCTCCGCGAGAAACACCTCGATCACCAAGATCGCCTAGGTGATGCCAATCACCAAGAGTAACAAGCTAAGGCCTTCACTTGAGCAAGAACCGATCACCAAGAACGGATGCACACAAGCTTCTCTCTACTCAAGTCCTTAATCTTGCTTCTTGATTAATTGAATGAACAAGTGTGTGAAATGATGAAGCTCAAAGTGGCTCTTGACTATATTATGAGTATTTGGATGTTGCCTGGTGTCAAGAAGAATAAAATGACCCATTGGAGGGGTATATATAGGCAGCTCACACGAATAGAGCCGTTGGAGAAAAAGCTGCCAGAAAAACTGCGTAGCGCCGGTTAATCCGACGTACCTCCAATAGTCATCGTCGGTTTAACCGGTGAATGTAAACTGCCACCTTCTGAAAACTAGCCATTACAACTTGGCCAGATTAACCGACATATCATCGGTTTAACCGGTGAGTGTAGTTGTCCACTGATCAACTAAAAAACCAAGTTTCTGGACAACTGCACCGACGTTAAAATCAAACATCGTCGGTTTAACCGGTGTATTGACTTGTCCAGACTCTGCTGACTTCATTTAACCGACATATAGAAAAGTGAGAGCATCAGTTAAACCGGTGTTAAAGAATTTTTCTGATTTTGCCTTTTCTGATTTGAGTCTTGAATGAAATCCAAATATTCTTGAGATATGAGTTGAGAACCACTTATTTGAACTTCTAGAAACCTGAGTGACCATTGTGTGCATCCATTTTCAAATGACCATGTCCATGCTCAAGTTACTTAGCCTAAACCCCTCTTCATAGTGCGATCACTACAAAACTATAAAACCTATACTAACCTAAGTGTCCTTCTCAACCTTATGACACTTAGGACTAGAAAGATCCTTAGTCTTGACATATTATTGAGTTGAATGCCGAGATCGCCTTTTTGAATAATGAAAATTAGGGGCCCCTTTTGACATATGACCAAATGAGCGATAATGATCTATTAAGCTGCACAAATTCATTAGTCACAATAATAGTTGTCATTAATCATTGAAACATACCTTGAGGGCCTAGATGCTTACACCGTCAACAACGCTTCAGCACGAGGAACACAAAGACAAATAGGTAGGAATGATGCTGCCCCGATCACGCGAGGTGTGATCGGGGCCGCATAGCACTTACCCAGAGAAAACCCTAAAACAGGGGTGGCGATGCACCGAGAGTTGTTTGCAAATGCTTGTTGTTGTTTTCATTCGTAGTCTAGGGTACATATTTATAGTCTGGAGACTTGCCTCTCCTAACCAATCCTGATCAACTACGATACAAATCCTGACTATCTATATCTAAACTAACTTAAACTAGATACATGACCAATCTGCCCTTAAACCGCCCATGCAGGAGCCGATTCGCAAGCCCATTACAGTTATCCTTTGAGCCCATCTTGCTCACGGCCCACCTTTTGGCCCAGACAAATTATGGTGATAACAGTGGTATCAGTTATCAGGTTGCCCATGAGGTATACTCGTGTGCCTTTAGATTCATTTTGTTTTCCATCCTATAGTCCACAAAAAGCCACAAAAATTTTTTACTCTTTCCGACCTACAACCCTCGCTCAGCCTTTTGCACAATTTTAGTTTCGGAGTCCGTAGTTCTGAGTTCGTGTCCTAGGTTGAGTTTGGTTCCTGGTTTAGATTTGTTGTAGTTCAGTTTTGTTTCTTCCATCCGCTGCCATCTACAAAAAAAACAATCTACAAAAAATTTTCCATCCACCGATCCACCGATTCGCATCCGATTCAGTTTCCACTGCCACAAAAACCTAATTCGGACGGTCCTTCTTAAAACGGGCATAACTTTTTACTCGGAACTCTGATTGAGGTGAATTTTTTCTCCCAGAAAGCTCTCAAAAAGTTGCACAACCAATTCCCCAGGTAGGGTGTTCTCAAAAAATTCAAAAAAAATTAAGAAGGAACTCAATTCGAGCTCCAAAGTTCCAGCACCAATTTTTCCAAACGCTTCTGAATTTGTACTGATCACATCTTTCATTAGTTTGAGCTAATATTTGGTGCTGTTCATTCCCTTGTGCCCCTGGTTGAGAAAAAAATATAAAAAACAAAAGCAAAAAAACAAAAATTTGATTACTACTAGTGCTAAAAGACAAAACAGGGGGATACTTGCTGTTTTTCTGTGTGAGTTGCTGGATACTTGCTGATACTATCTTTGTTGTTCATCATCTTTCATTCTTATTCCTTGCTTGCTGCCACAATTCTTCTAATACATTTTTAGGCTAGCAACTAGGTCAAGTTCTTTGGACACTTATTCAGCATTGTTATCTGTTACTAACTTGTGTGACACATACGTATACTGCATTTGAGCCTTCCCAAGCTCCACTTTCTCCAAAGCAGAACAGGTAACCTTTGCAATCACACCCACTCTCTTTGTGTTGTCATACCGGTCAATGTTTGCCACCTGCAGTACAGGTAAGACACTTGCAAGAGCGGGGTAAGATGCATCATACTGCTTGTTTTCCACTTCCACTTCAGAGAGTGTAGTCGTAGGGTTCATAACCTTGTGCCTTCGTTTCTGTTTTGTTGTAACCATGATAGGAAAGGTGCCGATGGATAAGACCTCTCCTTCTACACCTTCATATGATAATGAGTGCGTGTCCCATACGGAACTAAAGGACATGATGCGGGCGACGACTGACGCTTTTAACAAGTACCAGACCACTACAATAGCTACCTTTCAGAGGTCACGGTGATGGTCTTGCCGCACGGCTGGACACGGTGCAGGCTCGTTTTCCCCACCATGCTCCACCTCGCATTGTCCCTGCCGCCGGCGGCCTTGCTCACAATGACACAGAGGACGAGTTCGACGATGACGAGGTTGATGCACAGCAGTGCCATTGCCTTCTACCTCATCGTCAAGGTATGGCAGGTAATGGTAGACATCGTCCTCATGCTCCTGAGCAAGGTAATGATCCTTATGCTAAGATTAAGTTTTCCATTCCACCATTTTTTGGATCTTATGATGCTGAGACTTACTTGGATTGGGAGATGACGGTAGAATAGAAATTTAGCTCCCATCTTGTTCCTGAGCGTCATAAAGTTAGACAAGCCACTAGTGAGTTTAAAGATTTTGCTATCATTTGGTCGAATGAACTCTTCAATGCACGTAATGCCCCACAGACATGGACCGTGTTAAAAGAAGAGATGCGCGCTAGGTTTGTTCCTCCATCATATAGATGTGATCTTCGTAAGAAATTACAACACCTTGATCAGGGTGACATGTCTGTCCAAGAGTACTACCAAGAGTTGCAGAAAGGTATGTTTCGTTGTGGGGTAGTTGAGGATCAGGAAGACCAGATTGTTAGGTTTTATGGGGGCTTGCGGCGTGAGATCTAGGATATAGTTGATTATAAGGAATATCATTCTATACAATGTTTGTTTCAACTTGCTATGTTGGCAGAAAAAGAACTGCAGGGTCACCAATAGCAGCGGCGGAACAACACCTTCACGCCATGGCAGCTTCCGACGCTTGCCAAAGCGGCGCCCTCCTCGAGCGTACGTGCGGCTACACCATCCTCCACCAGTGTTGTACGCAGCACTGCACCTTCAACATCAAAGGGACAAGACAGCAGCAAGTCCAAGACACCTCCTCGTGTTGCAGCAAAGGCTATGTTGCCCAACACTTCCACTGGTCGCACCTCTGACATCAAGTGCCAACGCTGCTAGGGATTGGGCCATATGCAGCGAGAGCGCCCTAGCAAACGGGCGATCATTACTCCTGCTGATGGTGGGTATGTTAGTGCTTCTTATATTGAAGATGAAAATATTATTGCAGCTAACATTTCAGGTTCCGATGATGGTGCTGAGGAGGTTGTTGGTACATCTGCAACCAACAACTACAGGACCTTAATTGTGCACCGAGCTTTGAGTGCCACGATTGGAGAGGACGACAAATGCCAATGTCACAACCTTTTCAACATGTTTCTTATCGTCAAGGACTGCCGTGTGCATACAATCATTGATGGAGGTAGCCGCAACAATTTGGTGAATGTTGAGGTGGTCATGAAGCATGGCCTGACCACGCGGGAGCATCCACATCCTTATCACATTCAATGGTTTAACAACAACGGTAAGGTAAAGGTAACAAAAACAGCAAGGATACATTTTTCAATTGGGTCTTACCATGACTTTGTTGATTTTGATGTGGTGCCTACGGATGCTTGCTCTCTTTTGTTGGGATGTCCTTGGCAGTTTGATACTGATGCTATTCACTATGGTAGATCTAATAAGTATACTCTCATGCATAAGGACAAAAAAATTGTGTTGCTGCCAATGACTCCCACTGAAATTGTGCAATTTGAGAATGAGAAAAAGAATAATGCTAAACAAAAGGGTGTTTTCAATTCTGAAAATCAGCAACCTGTTAAGTTAAAAAATCCTGTTTTGTTTTCAACTAAATCTGAACTTGATGAGTTATCTGCCTCTACTGGACCTTGCTATGCTTTAGTGTGCAAATATGCTTTATATTCCATTGAGGTCGCATCCATTGCTTTGCCAACTGTTGTTGCTAACCTTTTGCAGGAGTATATGGATATCTTTCCATTGGAGCTACCCCCCGGATTACCACCTGTGCGAGGCATTGAGCACAAGATTGATTTGATTCCAGGGGCGAGCTTTCCAAACCGTGCCACCTACAGGACCAACCCCGATGAGACTAAGGAAATTCAGCGACAAGTCCAAGACCTTCTGGACCGCGGGTACATTCATGAGAACCTTAGTCCTTGTTCTGTTCCTGTTCTTTTGGTTCCTAAGAAAGATGGCACTTAGAGCATGTGTGTTGATTGTAGAGCCATCAATAATATTACCATTCGATATCGCTATCCTATTCCTCGTTTGGATGATATGCTTGATGAGTTGAGTGGTTCTATTATTTTCTCCAAGATTGATTTACGTAGTGGATATCATCAGATTCGTATGGCTTTAGGGGATGAATGGAAAACTGCCTTTAAAACCAAGTTCAGTCTTTATGAATGGTTAGTTATGCCTTTTGGTTTAACTAATGCACCAAGCACTTCTATGAGATTGATGAACGAGGTTTTACGTGCTTTTATTGGCAAATTTGTGGTAGTTTATTTTGATGATATCCTTATTTATAGCAAGTCATATGATGCACATCTTGAACATTTGTGTGTTGTTTTTAATATCTTGTGCGATGCATGTTTATTTGGTAACCTTGAGAAGTGCACCTTTTGCACTGATCGTGTGTCTTTTCTTGGTTATTTTGTTACATCGCAGGCCATTAAGGTGGACGAGGCAAAGATTGTTGCCATCACAAGCTGGCCACTTCCGACTACGGTCACGTAGGTTCGAAGTTTTCTTGGTCTTGCAGGTTTTTACCAGTGTTTTGTGCGGGATTTTAGCACCATTGCAGCACCTCTCCACAGGTTGACAAAGAACGGTATGCCGTTTTGATGGGGACCAGCACAACAACAAGCCTTTTATGCTCTCAAGTTGAAGCTCACACAGGCACCATTGCTGCAACTTCCTGATTTTGAGAAGACCTTCGAGCTTGAGTGCGATCCAACCGAGATTGGCATTGGAGGAGTGCTCATACAAGGAGGTAAACCTGTTGCTTTCTTTAGTGAAAAATTGCATGGTCCTTCGCTGAATTATTCTACATATGACAAAGAACTCTATGCTTTAGTGTGAGTCTTACAAACTTGGCAACTTTACCTATGGTCTAAAGAATCTGTCATACATTCTGATCATGAATCTTTGAAGTACCTTAAAGGTCAAGCTACTCTGAACAAACGTCATGCTAAATGGATTGAGTTCATAGAGTCATTTCCTTACATCATTAAATATAAGAAAGGGAAAGACAATGTGATTGCTGATGCTTTATCTAGACGTTATACCATGCTATCCCAACTTTCTCATAAAATCTTTGGTTTAGAGACCATAAAGGGATTATATGTTACTGATTTGGACTTCAAAGATGCTTTTGAAAATTTTAGAGAGGGAAGAATGTGGCAAAAATTTCTGCTACGTGAAGGCCTTCTCTACCATGCTAACAAGCTGTGTTCCAGCTAGCTCCGTTCATCTTTTGCTGTTGCAGGAGGCGCATGGCGGTGGTTTGATGGGATATTTTGGTGCTAAAAAGATGGAGGACGTGCTGGCCGCTCATTTCTTTTGGCCACGGATGCAGCGTGATGTGGAGCGCTACGTCTCACATTGCACCACATGCAACAAAGCTAAGTCTCGACTTAATCCACATGGTCTTTATATGCTCCTTCCTGTTCCTCGTGCACTTTGGGAGGATATTTTTATGGACTTTGTTTTAGGATTGCCTAGAACAAAGAGGGGGAGGGATAGTGTCTCTGTGGTTGTTGATCATTTCTCTAAAATGGCACATTTTATACCCTGTCACAAGACCGACAATGCTTCACATGTTGCTGATTTATTCTTTAATGATGTTGTGCGTTTGCATGGTGTACCAAATACTATTGTTTCTAATAGGGATGCTACCTTTTTGAACTATTTTTGGAGAACTTTATGGTATAAATTGGGAACAAAGTTGCTATTTTCTACTACTTGTCATCCACAAACTGATGGGCAAATGGAGGTAGTTAATCGTACCTTGTCTACTATGTTGCGGGCTGTTTTGAAAGATAATTTGAGGTTGTGGGAGGAGTGTTTGCCACATATTGAGTTTGCTCATAACATATCTATTCACTCCACAACCAAGTTAAGTCTGTTTATGGTAGTATATAATTTCAATCCTTGTGCTCCAATTGATTTGCTACCATTATCACCTTCTGAAATTGTGAACTTAGATGCTAGACAACGTTCTGAATTTATTCTTAAGTTGCATGCAACTACTAAGTTGCAAATTGAAAAAATGAATGAAAGGTATCCAATTGCTGCTAGTAAAGTTAGGAAGGAGGTAAAATTGGAACCCGGTGATTTGGTGTGGGTTCATTTGAGATAGGTTTCCGGATTTGAGAAAGTCCAAGCTCATGCCATGTGCCACTGGACCTTTTAAGGTTCTTGAGAAGATAAATGACAATGCATATAAACTTGAGTTGCCTCCCGAGTTTGGGGTTAGTCCCACATTTAATATTTTAGATTTGAAGCCATACTTGGGTGAGGAAGATGAGCTTGAGTCGAGGACAACTCCAACCTTTGATTTTGCAATATATGTGAAACAAAAGCATGCTTCCAAATCTCCTACCATGAGTTTCACATAAGCTATCTTTAGAAGTAGGATGAAAAGAGGCAATGCCCTGGTGAGGATACACACACACACCGAGTGACTTGAGAGATCCTATGGAGGAGTAAAGGTATGGTTGGCCTTTTCAAATATCTATCAAACCCCAATCATACAATGGAGAAGTAGAGGAGACTCAAGTCAATACTATTCCACTCTTCAACTACCCAGTCATACACATGAAGATTCATAGGTAAAAGGTACAGCAAGGGAGTGCAAGCCAAGTTGGAGACCCAATCCAAGTCGACTTCGAGTCCACCTCAGAGTCCAGGAGCAGTCTACCTTAAATTGGAAGCCCAGGCCACATACGGAGTCGGAGTCTAGGAGTAGTCTCCCTTAAATTGGACGCCCAGGCCACATGCTTCCAATGGCACAGGTCCCACCTCAAAATTCCTTCTGTGTCGACAGGAATCGTCGAAACAAGTGGACGTCCAGAATCTGTCAGGGTGCTGTGTCACCATCTTTTAGGCCGCTGGCCCATGTATCGTGTTGGAACCTGATAGGTTTACGTCCAGGGGACTGCACGCCTCTAACTCCTTTTTATTCAGTAGCCATCGCCATTTTAGGGTTTGGGTTTTGCTTAGATTCAATCTGTCATCAAACAGTGTCGCCGTTCATCGATTTGTGAGACCCCAACTTGTGAGTTTAATCATTCATCTGCAAATTGGTTGCATTCTTCCTTGTTCTTGCTTATGTTCTTCGATTCGCAGGCAAGGATTAGCCTTCTTGGTGAGGTCGACCGAGCACCGCTGGTCGATAAACAGAGGAGACATTGTGCTGTGATTGCGGGATTCGGAACGTGTTGTTTAGAATATGGATCGAATTGTGGAGCGACTCCACCAAATCGAGAGCTATTAGAACCTTTTAGAAGATTGGGAACCCTATTCTACATCAAGTGGTATCCAAAGACAGGTTTACCGTCAAGTTCATCTTATTAGATTTATTTTGCCTTCGTCCTAGAGTCCACAGAAAAGCCAAAAAATTTTATCTCCTTCCTAGACCGTGTTTAGCCATTTGCATAATTCTGTTTCAGAGTCTGTAGTATTGAGTTTTTGTCCTAGTTCATGTCTTTGTTGCTGGTTTAGTTCGTTTTTTAGTTCGGTTGTGTTTCCCTTTTCCGCCGCCATTGTTTCCACATTTGTTTCCCCCACCCGATTCACATCCGATTTCGATTCAACCACCAGCAAAACCCAATTCGGAGGCTCCTCCTTAGAACGGGCATAACTTTTCGCTCTGAACTCCGATTGAGGTGAATTTTTTGTCTAGAAAGCTCTCGAAAATTGCACATACAATTCTCCAGCTATGCCAGGTGCGGCGATTTCAAAAAAATTATAAAAAATGAGGAAGGCACTTGATTCGAGCTTCGAAGTTCCAACACCAGTTTTTCCAAATGCTCGCGAATTTCTACCAATCACATCTTTCATCAGTTTGAGCTGATCCTTGGTGCTGTTCCAATTCTTGTGCCGCTGGTTGAGAAAAAATATCAAACCAAAAGCAAAAAAACAAAAATTTGATTCCTACTAGTGCTAAAAGACAAAACATGAGGCTTTCACCTGTTGTTTCTCATAGTGCTGCTGGATACTTGTTGATCTTATCATTGCTATTTATCATATTCATCCTTGTGCCTTTCTTGTTGACACTACTGTCCTAAGAACACGAGTAGACCAGCAATTAAGGACTAGTAGCTTTGGACAT
The DNA here is from genome assembly GCF_002211085.1 of Panicum hallii. Classification (NCBI taxonomy): domain Eukaryota; kingdom Viridiplantae; phylum Streptophyta; class Magnoliopsida; order Poales; family Poaceae; genus Panicum; species Panicum hallii. The sequence continues at coordinate 32,648,881 of NC_038043.1, forward strand.
TTATTCAGCATTACTATCTTTTATTGAATTGTGTTCCACTCACATATTTAGCCTTCCTATAGCTCCACATACAACTTCTGGACAATAGGTTTTTGACCCTTGCAATCGCAGAGCATGCCTTTAGGTATCCTTTGCCTTGCTGGTAATACCCTTGTAAGAGCTTGGTAAGGTGTTTTCCTATTGCGGTGTTTATTGAGAGGCACCACTATCCCTGCGTAGTAGTTTATTAGGGATAACCTTCACTGTTTGTTCCTGTTCTTGTGTCTACAATGGCAGGTGAAGATGGATGTGGCACCCCCAAAGACTTCCACGAGTGTGTGAGCCAAGATCAACTATGTGAGGCCATCCAGCAGGGGCAGCAGGTGATGACAAACACTATCAACCAGGCAATCACCGCCGCCATCAAGGATCTCAGGCTCCATGAATCCATTGAGCGCTTAGATAAATGGATATCCACTCTAACCGACAGGGTGATTGCGTTGGAAACTTGTCCCCCACCCAATGAAGATGAGGACGTGGTCTATGATGTCCATGGTAACATAGATGAAGAAGCCACCAGAGACGCGCAACTTTGACATCGTCTATGCAGCAACACCATAGGTATAGGTGGTAATCGTAACCATGCTCCTGATAACCCTTATGCTAAGATTAAATTCAGTATACCTTCATTTTCTGGCAATTATGATGCTGAGGGATATCTTGATTGGGAGATGACTGTCGAGCAGAAATTTAGTGCCTATCTTGTACCTGAACAACATAGAGTTTGACAAGCCACTAGTGAATTTAAGGATTTTGCTATCATTTGGTGGACTGGCTTAACTTCAGTGGGGCTTGCACCTACTATATGGGCAGAACTTAAGGTTGCTATGAGCGATAGATTTGTCCCCCCTTCTTATCATAGAGATCTGCGTAAGAGCTTGATGCGCTTAGAACAGGGAGATAAGTCTGTACAGGACTATTATGGTGAGCTTCAAAAGGGTTTGATGCGTTGCGGCATAGTAGAGGGAAATGAGGATTCTGTTTTCATTTTTACTCGGGTTTGCGACATGATATTCATGACATAGTGGATTATAAGGATTTTAACACCGTCAACCAGTTGTTTCAGTTGGCTATGTTTGCAGAAAAGGAGTTGCAGGGATGTGCTTTGTAGGGCATGAGCAAGTTTGGCACCACATATGCTCCGTGTTCGACGCCATCGTCTGGGTTGACCAGACCCTCCTCCTTTCGGGTGCCTCCTCCAACGAGCAAGCGACCAGCAGATGCCGGAGTTGCTGCACCGCCTAAACCTTCGGATTCAGGTAAAAAGTCTTTCCAGGTTCTAGCAGGTGCATCCTCTGTGGCTTCTACTGGACACACGATCGGAATTCAGTGCCACTGTTGCCTTGGTTTTGGCCATCTGCGGAAGGATTGCCCAAGTCAGCAGGCATACATGGCTACAGATGATGGGTACATCAGCACCTCTGACATGGAAGATGACACAGCAGAAGATGCTACTGCGGAGGATGGTGATGTCCTTGGTAGCGAGGACACGGTGGCTTTGAGGAGCATCATTGTGCACCGAGTACTCAGCAAGCAGTTACGACAACCAGAGAAGCTTCAACGCCATAATTTATTCCAGACTTTCTTCGTCATTAACAATCGACGAGCATATGTCATCATTGATGGAGGTAGCTCCAATAATTTGGTGAGTTCAGATTTGGTCAAGAAGCTAGGCTTGACCACACGCCCTCACCCCCATCCATACATCTTAGGTAGTTTAATGATGCTTGAAAAGCTAAGGTAATACATACTTGCAGAGTTTCATTTTCCATTGGTTCCTATGCTAGTTCTATTGATTGTGATGTGGTACCTATGGAAGCTTGTTCAATTTTATTGGTCATCCTTGGGAATTTGATAATGATGCTACACACCATGGTCGAAGTAATACATACACTTTTATGCATAAAGGAAAGAAAATTACTTTGTTACCTTTGACCCCTGCTGAAATTATACAAGCTGATAAAGAACAAGCTGCTAGTTTGAATGATACTAATTTTGAAAATCAGCAAGTTGCTAAGTCTCTTTACCCACCTAAAAAGGATAAAGAAATTAAATTGAAGGGTGGTGTCATGCTTGCCAGAAAATGTGACCTTGCTGAAATTTCTGATGATGATGTTTGCTATGCTTTGGTGTGCACGCAGACCTTGTTTTCACTTGATAATATTGCTCGCTCAATACCTCCAATTGCCACTAACCTTTTGCAGGAGTATGAGGATATTTTTCCATCTGAGATACCACCGGGACTACCACCTATGAGAGGGATTGAGCATCAAATTGATTCGATTCCGGGTGCAACTTTGCCAAACCGTGCTGCTTATAGAACCAACCCCGAGGAGACTAAGGAAATTCAGTGACAAGTCCAAGACCTTTTGGACCGCGGGTATATACGTGAAAGCCTTAGTCCTTGTGCCGTTCCTGTTCTTTTGGTTCCTAAGAAAGATGGTACTTGGCGTATGTGTGTGTTGATTGTAGAGCTATCAATAATATTACGATTCGGTATCATCATCCTATTCCTAGGCTAGATGACATTCTTGATGAGTTGTGTAGCTCTATCATTTTCACAAAAATTGACTTGCGTAGTGGCTACCGCCAAATTTTAATGAAACTTGGAGATGAATGTAAAATAGCTTTTAAAACAAAATTCGGGTTGTATGAGTGGTTAGTAATGCCTTTCGGTTTAACTAATGCACCTAATACTTTCATGTGATTAATGAATGAGGTTTGGAGGGCTTTTATTGGTCGATTTGTGGTGGTTTACTTTGATGATATCTTGATTTATAGCAAGTCTTTGGATGAACATATGGATCACTTACATGCTGTTTTTAATGCTTTACAAGATGCATGTTTATTTGCTAACCTTGAGAAGTGCATCTTTTGCACGGATCGAGTCTCTTTCCTTGGATATGTTGTAACTCCATAGGGAATTGAGGTGGATGAGACAAAAATTGAAGCCATAAAGGGCTGGCTGACTTCCCAATCCATCACACAGGTGAGGAGTTTTCTTGGTCTTGCAGGTTTCTATCGCCGCTTTGTCAAAGATTTCAGCACCATCGCTGCGCTGCTGCATGAGTTGACGAAGAAGGGTGTGGTGTTTCGTTGGGGACAAACACAAGAGGAGTCCTTTGCCACTTTGAAGGACAAGCTTACGCACGCGCACTGCTGCAACTTCCAAATTTTGGTAAGACTTTTGAGCTTGAATGTGATGCTAGTGGAATTGGCATTGGTGGTGTTTTGATGCAAGATGGTAAGCCTGTTGCATACTTTAGCGAAAAATTGCATACTTTAGCGAAAAATTACTCTACATACTTTAGCGAAAAATTGCATGGTCCTGTACGTTCTTTAGAGACATGGCGTCATTATTTGTGGCCTAAGGAATTTGTTATACATTCTGATCATGTATTGCTTAAGTACCTTCGTTCTCAAAACAATCTAAACCGTAGACATGCTAAATGGGTTGAATTTATTGAGTCTTTTCCTTACATCATCAGACATAAAAAAGGGAAGGATAATATAATTGTTGATGCTTTGTCTAGACAATATACCTTGTTGTCCCAACTTGATTGTCGGATTTTTGGACTTGAATCAATTAAAGAACAATATGTGCTTGAGCCTGATTTTAAAGATGTCTTGCTGAATTGTAATGAGAGATGTACATGGAACAAGTTCGTGGTCAATGATGGGTTTGTGTTTAGAGCTAACCGCTTGTGCATTCCAGTTGGTTCCGTTCGTCTTTTGTTGATGCAGGAAGCGCATGGAGGAGGATTGATAGGGTATTTTGGTGCTAAGAAGATGGAAGATGTTTTGGCCTCACATTTCTTTTGGCCAAAGATGAGGAGAGACGTTGAGCAGTTCGTTAGTCGCTACACTACATGTCAAAAAGCTAAGTCTCGGTTGAATCCACATGGTTTGTACATACCTCTTCCTGTTCCTTCTATTCCATGGGCAGATATTTCTATGGATTTTGTGTTGGATTTTTGTTGTGGTAGATCGATTTTCTAAGATGGCAATTTTATACCATGTCATAAAAGTGATGATGCTGTCCATATTGCTGACCTCTTTTTCAAAAAGATTGTACATTTGCATGGTATGCCTTCTACTATTGTTTCAGATCGTGATGAAAAATTCTTGAGTTATTTTTGGTGAACTTTGTGGAACAAGTTGGGTACCAAATTATTATTTTCTACCACTTGTCACCCACAAACGGATGGACAAACGGAGGTGGTAAATCGCACCTTCCGCACCATGTTGAGGGCTATTTTGAAGAAGAATTTGAAAATATGGGAAGAATGTTTGCCTCATGTTGTCATACCGGTCACCGTTTGCCACCTACAGTGCTGATAAGACACTTGTAAGAGCGGGGTAAGACGCATCTTACTGCTTGTTTTCCCACTTCCACTTCAAAGAGTGTAGTCGTAGGGTTGACAACCTTTTGTCTTCATTTCTGTTTTGTTCTAACCATGACACGAAAGGTACCAATGGACGAGACCTCTCCTTCTACACTTCCAGATGATACTGAGTGTTATGGAACTAAAAGACATGATGTGGGCGATGACTAATGCTTTCAACAAGTACCAGACCACTACAACAACCACCTTTCAGAGGATTCATACAAGTGTTGATGGTCTTGCCGCATGGCTGGACAAGGTGGAGGCTCGTTTTCCCCACCATACTCCACCCCCCATCGTCCCTGCTGCCGGCGGCCTTGTTCACAACGACACAGAGAATGAGTTCAACGACGACGAGGTTGATGCACAGCAGCGCCGTCGCCTTCTACGTCATTGTCAAGGTATGGGAGGTAATGGTAGACGTCATCCTCATGCTCCTAAGCAAGATAATGATCCTTATGCTAAGATTAAGTTTTCCATTCCACCATTTTATGGGTGGATCTTATGATGCTGAGACTTACTTGGATTGGGAGATGATGATAGAATAGAAATTTAGCTCCCATCTTGTTCCTGAGCATCATAGAGTTAGACAAGCGACTAGTGAGTTTAAAGATTTTGCTATCATTTAGTGGAATGAACTTGTCAATGCACGTAATGCCCCATAGACATGGGTTGCATTAAAAGAAGAGATGCGCGCTAGGTTTGTTCCTCCATCATATAGACGTGATCTTCGTAAGAAATTACAACGCTTTGATCAGGGTGACATGTCTGTCCAAGAGTACTACCAAGAGTTGCAGAAAGGTATGCTTCGTTGTGGGGTAGTTGAGGATCAGGAAGACCAGATTGTTAGGTTTTATGGGGGCTTACGGCGTGAGATCAAGGACATAGTTGATTATAAGGAATATCATTCTATACAACATTCGTTTCAACTTACTATGTTGGCAGAAAATGAACTGCAGGGTCACCAACAGCAGCGGCGGAACAACACCTTCATGCCACGGCAGCTTCCGGCGCTAGCCAAAGCGACTCCCTCCTCGAGCGTACGTGCGGCCACACCTTCTTCCACCGGTGTTGTATGCAGCACCGCACCTTCAACATCAAAGGGACAAGACAGCAGCAAGTCCCAGTCACCTCCTGGTGTTGCAGCAAAGGCTAACACATCCATTGGTCGCACATCCAACATCAAGTGCCACCGCTGCCAGGGGTTTGGCCATATACAGCGAGATGGCCCTAGCAAACAAACCATCATTGCTACTGCTGACGGTGGGTATGTTAGTGCTTCTGATATTGAAGATGAAAATATTATTGCAGCTAACATTTCAGGTTCCGATGATGGTGCTGAGGAGTTTCTTGGTACATCTGCGACCAGGACCTTAATTGTGCACCGAGCTTTGAGCACCACGGTGGGAGAGGACGACAAACACCAACATCACAACCTTTTCAACATGTTTCTTGTCGTCAAGGACTGCCGTGTGCATACAATCATTGACGGAGGTAGCTGCAATAATTTGGTGAATCTTGAGGTGGTCAAGAAGCTTGGCTTGACAACACGGGAGCATCCACATCCTTATCACATTCAATGGTTTTACAACAACGGTAAGGTAAAGGATACAAAAACAATCACTTTGCTGATTTTGATGTGGTGCCTATGCATGCTTGCTATCTTTTGTTGAGACGTCCTTGGGAGTTTGATACTAATGCTATTCACTATGGTAGATCTAATAAGTATACTCTCGTGCATACGGGTAAGAAAATTGTGTTGCTGCCAATGACTCCCACTGAGATTGTACAATTTGAGAATGAGAAAAAGAATAATGCTAAACAAAAGGGTGTTTTCAATTCTGAAAATCAGCAATCTATTAAGTTAAACAATCCTGTTTTGTTTGCAACTAAATCTGATCTTGATGAGTTATCTGTCTCTTCTGGACCTTGCTATGCTTTAGTGTGCAAACATGCTTTATATTCCATTCAGGTCGCGTCCATTGCTTTGCCACCTGCTATTGCTAACCTTTTGCAGGAGTATATGGATGTCTTTCCATCAGGGCTACCCCCGGATTACCTCTTGTGCGAGGCATTGAACACAAGATTGATTTGATTCCAGGGGCGAGCTTGCCAAACCGTGCCGCCTACAGGACCAACCCCGATGAGACTAAGGAAATTCAGCGACAAGTCCAAGACCTTCTGGACCGCAGGTACATTCGTGAGAGCCTTACTCCTTGTGCTGTTCTTGTTCTTTTGGTTCCTAAGAAAGATGGCACTTGGCGCATGTGTGTTGATTATCGAGCCATCAATAATATTACCATTCGATATCGCTATCCTATTCCTTGTTTGGATGACATGCTTGATGAGCTGAGTGGTTCTGTTATTTTCTCCAAGATTGATTTACGTAGTGGATATCAGCATATTCGTATGGCTTTAGGGGATAAATGGAAAACTGCCTTTAAAACTAAGTTTGGTCTTTATGAATGGTTAGTCATGCCTTTTGGTTTAACTAATGCGCCCAACACCTTCATGAGATTGATGAACGAGGTTTTATGTGCTTTCATTGGTAAATTTGTGGTGGTTTATTTTGATGATATTCTTATTTACAGCAAGTCATATGATGCACATCTTGAGCATTTGCGTACTGTTTTTAATGTCTTGCGCGATGCCCGTTTATTTGGTAACCTTGAGAAGTGCACCTTTTGCACCGATCGTGTGTATTTTCTTGGTTATGTTGTTACATCGCAGGGCATTGACGTGGACGAGGCAAAGATTGTTGCCTTCACAAGCTGGCCACTTCCGACTACGGTCATGCATGTTCGAAGTTTTCTTGGTCTTGCAGGTTTTTACTGACGTTTCGTGCAGAATTTCAGCACCATTGGAGCACCTCTCCACGGGTTGACAAAGAACAGAGTGCCATTTGAATGGGGACCAGCACAACAACAAACTTTTGATGCTATCAAGTCGAAGCTCACACATGCACCATTGCTGCAACTTCCTGATTTTGAGAAGACCTTCGAGCTTGTTCATACAAGGAGGAAAACCTGTTGCTTTCTTTAGTGAAAAATTGCATGGTCCTTCGCTGAATTATTCTACATATGACAAAGAACTTTATGCTTTAGTGCGAGTTTTGCAAACTTGGCAACATTCGGATCATGAATCTTTGAAGTACCTTAAAGGGCAAGCTAATCTGAATAAACATCATGCTTAATGGATTGAGTTCATTGAGTCATTTTCTTACATCATCAAACATAAGAAAGGGAAAGATAGTGTGATTGCCGATGCTTTATCTACACGTTATACCATGCTGTCCCAACTTTCTCATAAAATCTTTGGTTTAGAGACAATAAAGGGATTATATGCTACTGATTTGGACTTCAAAGATGCTTTTGAAAATTGTAGAGAGGGAAGAACGTGGCAAAAAAATTTGCTGCGTGAAGGTCTTCTCTACCGTGCTAACAAGCTGTGTGTTCTAGCTAGCTCCGTTCATCTTTTGCTGTTGCAGGAGGCGCATGTCGGTGGTTTGATGGGATATTTTGGTGTTAAAAAGACGGGGGACGTGCTGGCCGCTCACTTCTTTTGGCCATGGATGCGGCGTGATGTGGAGCGCTACGTCTCGCGTTGCACCACAGGCAACAAAACTAAGTCTCGACTTAATCCACATAGTCTTTATATGCCTCTTCCTATTCCTCATGCACCTAGGGAGGATATTTGTATGGACTTTGTTTTAGGATTGCCTAAAATAAAGAGGGGGAGGGATAGTGTTTTTGTGGTTGTTGATAGTTTCTCTAAAATGGCATATTTTATACCCTGTCACAAGACCGATAATGCTTCACATGTTACTGATTTGTTCTTTAATGAGGTTGTGCGTTTGCATGATGTACCAAATACTATTGTTTCTAATAGGGATGCTAAGTTTTTGAGCTATTTTTGGAGAACTTTATGGTATAAATTGGGAATAAAGTTGCTGTTTTCTACTACTTGTCATCCACAAACTGATGGGCAAATGGAGCTAGTTAATCGTACCTTGTCTACTATGTTGTGGGCTGTTTTGAAAGATAATTTGAGGTTGTGGGAGGAGTGTTTGCCACATATTGAGTTTGCTTATAACATATCTATTCACTCCACAACCAAGTTAAGTCTGTTTATGGTAGTATATAATTTCAATCCTTGTGCTCCAATTGATTTGCTACCATTATCACCTTCTAAAATTGTGAACTTAGATGCTAGACAACGTTCTGAATTTATTCTTAAGTTGCATGCAACTACTAAGTTGCAAATTGAAAAAATGAATGAAAGGTATCCAATTGCTGCTAGTAAAGTTAGGAAGGAGGTAAAATTGGAACCCGGTGATTTGGTGTGGGTTCATTTGAGATAGGTTTCCGGATTTGAGAAAGTCCAAGCTCATGCCACGTGCCGCTTGACCTTTTAAGGTTCTTGAGAAGATAAATGACAATACATATAAACTTGAGTTGCCTCCCGAGTTTGGGGTTAGTCCCACATTTAACATTTCAGATTTGAAGCCATACTTGGGTGAGAAAGATGAGCTTAAGTCAAGGATGACTCCAATTCAACAGGGGGAGGATGATGAGGACATCTCTCCTTTGCATACAATGCAAGGACCGATCACTGGAGCACGTGCGTGACAGTTAGATCTCTAGGTACGTTCTAACCTTGTCAATTATTTTTCAGAACTTACGTTTGGTTCTATGCATGTTTTATTGATTAGGAACAATGGAGAGGACCAGCAAGGACTTGGAGAAGGCCAAGGAGTCAAGGAGGAGGAGCTAGGATGTTCACACCAAGGAGGAGTCCAGGTCCAACTCGACTTCGACTCCACATCGGATTCAAGAACCTAACTTCACCAAAATTGATGCCCTGGCCACATACGGAGTCAGATTTGGACATTCTATATATGGTTGGAACCATAATTTCATAAAGCTTCCAATGGCACCGGTCCCACCTCAAAATGCCTTCTGAGTCGACGGGAATCGTCGAAACAATTGGGCATCCAGAATCTGTCAGGGTGCTATGTCACTGTCTGTTGGGCTGTTGGCCCGTGTACCGTATTGGAACCCATTAGGGTTGCGTCCAGGGGACTTGCACGCCCCTAACTCCTTTTATTCAGTAGCCATCGCCACATTAGAGTTTGGATTTTGCTTAGATTCAATCTATCATCCAACAGTGTCGCCGTTCATCGGTTTGTAAGATGCCATCTTGTAATCAAGTTTGTTTGATTGCATCTCTTGTTCTTGCTTGTGTTCTTAATTGCGCTTGCAAGGATAAGCCTTCGTGGTGAGGTCATCCGTGTGACACGGGTGATAAGCAATGGAGTAGTGGTGTAGTGATTGCGAGGTTCCATTCGTTCGGAGCCTTGGTTCATCAACGTCGAGTTCTCCACCAATCAAGTTTACCGTACCTCTCGGAAGATCGGGACTCACCCTCCTATCAACAACTAAGGTAAGTCCTTTTCAAGTAGTGTATGTTTTCAACCCCCGTGCTCCTATTGATATTTTTCCTTTACCTACTAGTGAAAGGATTCATAATGATGCAAAAGAATGTGCTGATTTTATTTTGCAAATGCATGAAACAACTAAGTACAACATTGAAAAGATGAATGAAAAGTATAGAATTGCTGGTAGTAAAGGTAGATAGGAAGTTAAGCTTGAATCGGGTGATTTATTTTGGTTGCATCTGAGAAAGGATAGATTTCCATATTTGAGAAAGTGTAAATTGATGCCTAGAGTTGATGGTCCTTTTAAAATAATTAAGAAGATTAATGATAATGCATATAAACTTTAGTTGCCTCCCGAGTTTGGGGTTAGTCTTACCTTTAACATTTCAGATCTGAAGCCTTACTTGGGAGAAGAAGATATGCTTGAGTCGAGGATGACTCTGATTCAAGAGGGGGAGGATGATGAGGACATCACTTATTTTGATGCACACAACACTTCTCCGCTGGACATTCAAGGTCCAATCACCAGAGCTCGTGCACGACAATTGAATTCAGAGGTGAGCTCGTTCCTAAGCACTTCTACTTATGATTTTGAGAATAGATTGCTACCTAATGATTATATTGTGATTAGGAACCAAGGAGAGGACCAGGAGATGCATGGAGAAGGGCTGGAGGCATGGAGGTATAGCAAGGGAGTGCAAGCCAAGTTGGAGACCCAATCCAAGTCGACTTCGAGTCCACCTCGAAGTCCAGGAGTAGTCTGCCTTAAATTGGACGCCCAGGCCACATACGGAGTCGGAGTCTAGGAGTAGTCTCCCTTAAATTGGACGCCCAGGCCACATGCTTCCAATGGCACCGGTCCCAACTCAAAATTCCTTCTGAGTCAACGGGAATCGTCAAAACAATTGGACGTCCAGAATCTGTCAGGGTGCTGCATCACAATCTTTTGGGCCGCTGGCCCGTGTATCGTGTTGGAGCCCGTTAGGATTGCGTCCAGGGGACTTGCACGCCCCTAAATCCTTTTTATTTAGTAGCCATCGCCACTTTAGGGTTTGGATTTTGCTTAGATTCAATCTGTCATCAAACAGTGTCACTGTTCATCGGTTTGTGAGACCCCAACTTGTGAGTTTAATCATTCATCTGCAAATTGGTTGCATTCTTTCTTGTTCTTGCTTGTGTTCTTCGATTTGCAGGCAAGGATTAGCCTTCTTGGCGAGGTCGACCGAGCACCGCTGGTCGATAACCAGAGGAGATGTTGTGCTGCAATTACGGGATTCGGAACATGTTGTTCAGAAGCCGGATCGAATTGTGTAGCGACTCCACCAAATCGAGAGCTATGAGAACCTTTCGGAATATTGGGAACCCTAGTCCAGATCACTTAGGCCTTATAAGTTATCTTGGGTTGCCTTCTACCCCCATAGAACTCTATGCTAGATAGTAGATGGTGATAGCCCTGTCCGTAGTCCCTTGTAATCCACCACGTTCAAGAAGCACCACACTGACAAATCACGAGATGCCACCTCACCCTCTCATGGATCAAAGGGGCCACAAACACATGCAAACTAACATACTTCAGCGCCAGGCCATGCAAACCGACCTTAGGGCCCACCTGCCAGCCACCCTGGCAAACGTGATGCCCATGGTTCGGCTGAACCAGTGGTGGGCCCCCTCACCTCCAACCGACATGTGGCAGCTCCTGGTGCATCCCGGGGAGCCCAGTTCAATTCAAGGGTATTCAACTGAATACCCAATATTTTTGGTAAAAAAGGTTTGTATACACAATATGTCCTATGTATATGGTTAAAAAAAATTAAAAGAGCACATAACAGACTTCCCAAACTCCCCTTCAATTCCAAAAATCATAGTAGCCCACCTCCTTTCTCTGCCACCCCCACCCCCAACGGCCCACACGGTCGCACCTGGCAGATTTTCCCAATTCGGCAATCAAAAGGCAGAAGCCTGACCAAGCCAACCACTACTACCTTGTGTCGCATACTCTCTGGCTCTATCTCATTGCGGCGGCAATGACCGGGCGCCAAGTGCCCCGTGCGGCTGCGCCCAGCCACCCAAGCTCGGCAACTCGCTTCCGTATCTTGTGTCCTCGGGACCACGGGCCACAGCTCCATCGTAGCGCGGAGCACCACACAGGTGCACATAGCCAGGGCATCTGAGCAGGGCTCCCTAGGTGTGCTGGCGCAAAGCCAGGGTGGCAGCAAGTGGGGCAGCACAAGCTGCAGCCTGCGGGCACATCGGCCTCCCTCATCCCCTACCTTGCCCTCCTCAAATCTGAACTTTAGGTTGTGAAAGTAAATTTGTACCCTTTTGAAAATTTTGAATACCCATACCTCATATCCTAGGCCCGTCCCTATTGCATCATTGAAGTCGGTTACTACTGCGCTCACAGGAATTACTAGCCACAACCGCCTTAACCAATGCTATAAATATGAGGGGGGGCTCCAAATAAAGACACACCTCAAGTTGCTCATTCTCAAGTTCTCTCTTGCTTTAGTCCATAGGCTAGTGGGGTTTAGGCTGAAGTAGCTCTTCTACAGGTTTGCAGGTTGCTAGGAGTATTCGGTATGGCTTTAGCTCTTACCTTACTTTGCAATTCTTGGATATTCTTGATAGAGTTATCTTCTTTATCTTTATGTATGCATAGTTCATATACTACGGTGTCAGCCATATGCTCTTTGCATAGTTTATACTTGTACCATATACCTCACATGATTATACGAGTAATTCAAGTGCCACAGCACTGGTTCCAGTATTCAAATGTTTGCTCTAGCATGATGTCTATTGATCCAGAGGGTCGGGGCTCTGCTCAGGGTACTAGAGTATCACTTATTAATGAAGGCATGGGCTTGGGCTAATCAAGTGTTGTTGGATGACACTTTATCCCACAGTTTGTAGAGGTAGGCGGCAGGTGGTGATAGCCCTATCCATCCTCCGAAATCCTCCACGTTCGGGTAGAGGGGTAGGAGGTCCATAAAACAGCCGAGTTGGCTGGCGGCTCCTCTGCCAGTCATGTGCGGTTCTCCCGGTAGTACCTAGGAGCCTAGAGCTGGATCTTAATCATTCATATGTGTATGTGTGTACAATATAAACTGTATGTTTAGATAGGAGTACATAAGTCCCGAGTAGTTCTCTTCTTCTTTTCTCCCTGCCTATGCCTATGCAATGAGTTTGAGTTAACTTGTGTGTCATATTACCTCTTTCCGTATATTATACTTACACCTGTTTGTAAATTGAATATTCAATCAAGAATTAATCATTAACTTATTTATTCTACAACAGTTTCCTTCCCTTTGAAAGTATAAATGCAACACCCAAGATTACTCCCGAGTAAAATGTTACAACGGTATTCCATGCGCTTGAGGATTTGTCTACGACCATAACAAATACCAACAAGCATTTTTGGTGCCGTTGCCAGGGAAGGCACTGGTTGAAAGAATAGCTAAAGTTCTTGATTAATCTCTTAATTGATATTTGTCAGGGATAAATCCCCAAGTACCCGCAAGAAAGCTACTCACAAGGAGGAAGAAGACAGATTCCTACTAGGATTCCTCTGTAATCCTACAAGGACTCTATCCTGTAATTCTACTAGGAATCCTAACTTATAACCAATTAGGAACCCCATCCGCTGGAGTATATAAAGGAGGGAAGGGGTACCTAGATCGGCATAATCAACTCAAACCTAAACTAGGGCAACACAACACCCAAGCGCAGGGTGCAATATACAACATCCCCAACAGGACGTAGGGCATTACGCTACTTTGGTAGCCCGAATCTATCTAAATCTATGTCTTGTGTCCTCGCTTTTACCATCAAGCTCCAGGTTTGGCTATCCCTGTTGGCGGTCCTTAAATGCAAAATCTCACCTCCACATATTTGTCTCTTTAAGGATTGAAGTCCAAAATAAGAAGAAAACACGTAGAGGACGCAGAAGAAATACACAGAAGATCCCATCCTGCATCACGCTTACAAAGAGGGCCCACTTGGCAGGGCAAATCGATGTAAAAAGGCAGTAAACACCCAAAGGATAAGGATAAGACCCACATGTCAGTGCCCTGGCCAAAGGCGGTGGCTAGCGGCCCCACCTGGGGGTCGGCCGACCCTAGACTGTATCCCGTCCAGGTGCAGTTTGGCTGGAAGATCTCCAGCGCCCTCCTGAAGTCGGTTACAAAGTTTTCCATACTTACCTCCACCAGGAACTGCCCTTGGAAGCTATAAAAAGTGGAGGAGCCTTCTCATTTGACACACACCACACTTGAAGCCTCTCTCCTTCTCTCTAGTTGTGACTTGTAATCCTTAGGCTAGTGGAGCAAGGCTAGCTATCTACCTTAGCAAATCCAAGTCGTCCTAGGGGTCATTGAGCAATCTTCGGCCTTGGGTATGGCTTTATATATAACTCGTCGGTACTCTACTCGTAATACAGAGTTGATTCATAGTTATCTTACTATCTTGATAGCATGCTCTGCCATGTCTTATGCTCTCTTAAGTTATATGATCATGTTTAGCTTAGCTTCAAGTACCAGCATCGGTTTGGTGTGCTTTCGGGCTTGCTCTAGTGTAACGCCTAGCCATCATCATGGTGGGGGTGCTGGAGGGGCTAGAGTAGTGATCTTGTGCACAGACGTGGTGCTCTCCGTACGAGGGATCTATCGAACATGACTGCATCCCATGGTCTGTTGGGGTAGGCGGCAGGTGGTGACAGCCCTGTCCGTCCTTCGTAGTCCCCCACGTTCGGATGTGGTGTGGGAGTCTAAGTGTTGTTCCAGGTTGCTGGCAGACTAGTACTAGGCAGTCTCCCCGGTTGTTGAGTGCTTAATGCTATCTCTAACCATGTGTTCTATAACTCTTGCTAATTTGAGTAGATATCTCTAGGACAACCCTCTTTTATGCCTATGCTCCCTCTAACCTTTGGTTTACTTATTATTCTTTATTCATGAGATTGGCTTGTGTGTGTGTCACATTACCCCTATATTTCATTTATCATGACTTACCCCTACATGGTTTATAGTCTATCGCTTATGCATATTGTTATGAATATGTACCTAGTAAAACTCTTTTACACCATGCCATCCTATGGGAAAATATAAATAATGACATCCGAATACTCATCTGGGTGAAATACTACAATGGTATATCCATGTGCTTGTCGATTTATTCTGTAATCGTTAAGACATACCAACATGCATTTCTAGCACCATTGCTATGGACTAACAATCCTGGTGATGACATTAAGAAATGCCAAAAAGCATTTCTAGCGCCATTGCCGGTGATGGCATTGTTTAAAAGATCTTACTAATACATACTCTTAGCAATGTGTTTAAGAAATAGCTATAGCTTATACAGGCTAATGTTGCTTTTGTTTTCTCCTTCTTGGATAAAATCATGGTAGTGTATGACTGGTTTGTCCTTGCTGACAAACTTCGTTGAAAATCCAGAGAAGCTTGTGAGAAAGGTTCGACCTTGCGTAGATCATCCTCTCGGCAACCAAACCAGTCGTTCAAGCACCATCTGCACCTGAGCCTATGGCTGAGAAGACTCTACATGACTTTTCCATCCCCTCTGCCTCCAATGTGGCTACCGGACCCAACATCAACATCGGGGATGTGAATTTTGAGCTAAAATCAAGTCTTATCACCATGGAGCAGGCTAGCCCATTCTGTGGCAAGCCAAACGAGGATGCCAACGCCCATCTCCAGAACTTCCTTGAGCTGTGTGAAACCGTAGTGATACGTGGAGTCACAACTGATGTTATCAGGCTCCGTCTATTTCCCTTCTCCCTCCTAAGGAAGGCGAAATAGCGGAACAAGGACAAGGAAGCCGTTGACACGTGGAACAAATGTTCTGCGGCGTTCCTCACTAAGTTCTTCCCTCTAGGTAAAACTAATGCTTTGCACAGGAAAATATCAAGCTTCCAGCAGATAGGGATGGAATCCATCCTAGAAGCTTGGAAGAGACTGCAAGAGTACATTCTCGCCTATCCTCATCATGGGATCACTACAGGAAAATAGTGTAATTTTATCGGCTAGAAACTGACGAAAATAGCCCGAAAGCTCTTGAAAATAGCTATTTTTGTTGGCCGGCCAACAAAATTAGACCGACGGAATAAAGTATATGAAAATAAGCTCTTTTTCATCGACAACCGATGAAAATAATGCTATTTTCATCAGCTAGCAAAGCTGATGAATATATGTTCACATTTTCGTTGGCCAGCGCGGCCGACGAAAATAAGAGTACTGTTTTCATCGGCCAGTGTGGCCAACGAAAATAGCTTGGTTTTCGTCGGCCCCCCAGGCCGACGAAAATACTTGAATCCTGCTCAAAACAGCTGTATATAATATCGGTTATGAAACGCAGTCATCCATAACGCAGTCATGCATAAGCAATTACTTAACATATCCATAAGGAGAATTATGAAATACATCATCACACAATCATCAAATACATACAATAAGTACAATCATGAAATCCATAGTCTAAATGACATATATGTCAATGAAACGCGAAAACACAAATCAAGGAGGAGTAATATTATGTCCGCTGATGCAGTCACCTCCAGAAATATTTCGCGCTGTCGATGGTGGCATGGACGGGCTGGCAGAAACTCCTCGAGGATGAGTACTCGTCGAACCCTGATTATAGACAAAATTAAATCTATTTAGTACGTATATATAAGAAAATTTGAGCATTGCTAGTTACACGAGTTACCACTTGTGTAGACGGTAGACGCACATATGGTACAAAAGTCGGCGGTGGAGGAGGAGGCGAAGGAAGAGATGGCAAATTAAATTGTGAGCCAAGGGTAGCCGCTAGCATTTCCTAAAAACCGATAGTAAATCAAGTATCTTATAGCAATGAAAAGTGCACAAGGACTTGAAAAAATATCAAACTTGCATAGTACCTGAATCTATCATTGCTGAGCGAAAAAACCTTGAATGTACTCGTGTTGTTGCCTTGCCCACTCCTCTTGCCTCTGCATCGCCTCTCTATGCTGCCTTATCTCCTCCTGCAGTCGACTTTCCCTTTCACTTTCCCATTGGTAGCCCCGAGAATTCTGAGAGGACTGAGAACACCTTGCTTGACTCAAAGCACCACTTGTATAAATAACGCCATTCAACATGCTGAACCTGCCATGTTTCTTCCCTCCCCCACTTGAGTATAAGGCACCAACATCCACATCACTCCTCCAATCGTACTCCTCCCCATGACGTGCCACCATTTCATCACCATATCTTGCCTACCATTTAGGCAACCAATAATAAGATAATATTCGAATCATCGCTTAATTGAAATCAAATTATTTTACAAACCAGAGTCTGTGTGGCATTCTCACTGCAAAGCAACTCTGGCTGTGTAGGATCTGCGTCGTGGTGGCCTCGAATGTATGTCTCAATATAGCTTGGGGCCACCGCACTTTGTGCCTCCTGGCAAAGAAGAAATTGTGATATTGCAAGTAAGTACATAATAATCAAATTGAAATAATAAACACCTACCATTCGACGAGCCAAACGAAGGTGTCCATCAGCCCCATATCTTTGTGTAACCCATGGTCCTGCTTGATGATTAGCTCTCTTCATTCTGAATTTTTCCACAAAGCTAAGTGAAGCCCAATAAGCACAAAGTGCTCGCCAAGCATCCGAACACTTTCTCAACCAAGGCAAACTGCTAATATCAACTTGAAGGTACTCATCCTCTCGGAGATATATCTCAGAAGCGCTCAGTTTCTTGTTCATGTCTTGCAGCTTTATTTTTTATAGTATAAACAAACGTACTGTATACGAGCATTGGACATCATGTCCCTTACCACCTTTGTCGCTACCTTGTCGAACACGGAACAAGCCCTATCTTGTAGGCACTGCTCCTCCCCCTCCGGCAAACAATACCTCTCCTAAAAAGGAAAATAAATTTGTTAGTTATAAATGAATCAAATAGATAGTAGTTATACAAGTTAGACAAGTTATGATAAAAAAGTACCCAGAACTCATTCCAAACCCTCGCTGGAATCATGACGCCCTGATCATTCGATTGCAGCTTATATTGCTCCCACTTCAATGCAGGCTGAAGCACACCTCCAATTGTGACCATTCCTGGGTAGTGAAACCGACAATGTGTTCCCAAAGTTGCAATCACAGGTCTTAACCTATTTCTTCCCTCCCAACAAATGTTGTCCCACTGCCTACAATTAGAAAATGATATCCATCATGTTTCTTACTTGAACTATATAATATATTAAATAAAACAATCACAACAATAAAATATATTACTTACCAATCCCCATGTGGCCTAATCTGTCGACGATTTGCCGGATTGATTGCTGCACGAGTCATCACATTGTTGCCTCCAAATCTAAATGTATTGTATTACTTAGCTAGCTCATATAAAATTTTTCATGAAATGATCATAACTACCTGAACACAGCTTGAGTAGTAGTATCCTCCTCTTCCTCCTCTTCTGCATCTCCATCTCTATCCTCACACTCTTCTCTGTCCTCACCCCCATCTCCCTCTCCACTACCTCCATCTCCATCGCCATCCACATTCGCGACATATTCTTCCTCATCCGCACCTTTACCTTTCTCTTCTTGCTGTTCAAAGACAAGTACATATTTATTGTTATTAAAAAAATTAAATTACACATGCAAACTACATATGACTTGGCAGTAAACCCTCACGCCGTAAGGTTTCGAGCTGTTTAGCAGTTGGTTGTCGTGCATATCTCCATTGTTCTTGATCAAACAACCTACATATTCTTTATTTGGCACAAGTACATCGCTAAACGTGATTCACATATGAGATATATGTCATGGTACTTACACGAAATATTTTTCCATCTCCTCCATATTTGTGTACATATACAACAATGCAGTATTCCATTCTTGTATGCACATTTCATAGACCAAACTAGCACCGACGGCCTTGCCAGTCCACTGAAACAACTTGAGATTGCTCGTCGGTGTCTCATTCGAGGTGTGGTAGCGTGGTATATGAGCATTAATGTTATTTTCTTCTGCAAAATGTGTGCTCATGTAGTGTGAGATCTCCTTAAGATAGAATGCCTCGGCAATGCATCCCTCCACTCGTGTTTTATTTCCGATGGTTGCTTTGATCTTCTTTAAGTCTCGTTCAACAAAGTACATCCACCTGTACTGTACGGGGCCACCCACCTCAGCTTCATAAGGCAAATGCACTAACAAGTGTTGCATTACATTCATGAAACCTGGGGGGAACACCTTCTCCATCTTACATACTAAGATAGGTATTTCCTTACTTAGTTTCTCATTGTATTCTTGTTAATTTCTTTTGCACATAATTGCCTGTAGAAAAAACTTAACTCGGCCAACATTATCCAAATTTCTTCAAGGAGGTACCCACGCAGCATCACAGGCAACAACCTTTCCATGATGATATGGTAATCATGACTCTTCAAACCATTCATTTTTCCAGTTACAATGTTCACCGCCCGTTTCAGATTAGCTGCATATCCATCAGGAAATTTAAGGTTCTTCAGCCACAAAAGAACCTCTTTCCTCTCCGCAGGCTTAAGATAGCACTTAGCACGTGGCTTCCCCATATGGCCAGCTTGATTGGGTCTCAGATTAAGGGTTGGCCGAACACATATTTCAGCTAAGTCTTGCCGAGCTTTGAATTTATCTTTAGTCTTATCTTTCAAATCAAAAACCATACTAATTATACTTTCTGCAACATTGCGCTCTTGATGCATCACATCTAAATTATGTGGAAGGATCAGAGCAGCAGCATAAGGAAGGCTCCAAATGGCAGCTATATGAGTCCAATTATTCTCCTCTTTGACCCCTTCAAACCCATCATCTGTGGGAATTAACTGACAATGGCTTGCTACAATCTCCTGACCGGTCAAATGCTTGGGTGGACCCTCAGTAACGATTGTGTCCTTGCGAAAGACATCTAGTTGACTCCTGAACGGGTGATCATGAGACAAGAACTGATGTTGACAGTCAAAAAAGCAGAATTTGCACCATATTTCAAACGAAAAGCATTTGTATCTCCCATGCATATCGGACAACATAGATGACCGTGCGTGCTCCATCCCGGGAACATTCCATATGCAGGGAAATCATGAATAGACCAAAGAAATGCTACTCGCATATTGAAGTATTCCTTTCGGCTGCTGTCATACGTCCTAACTCCATCCCACAAGTCATGCAGCTGATCAATCAATGGTTGCATGAACATGTTCAAATGCTTACCGGGATTGTCAGGGCCAGGTATAATGAGTGTCAAGAACACATACTCATCTTTCATGCATAATGATGGTGGAAGATTGTATGGAATTGTTATCATTGGCCAACATGAGTAGGGGGCAGCATTTGAGTTAAAGGGAGTGAAGCGATCAGTGGCCAACCCAACACGCACATTCCGGGGGTCACTTGCAAAACTTGGATCATAATGGTCGAGGGCCTTCCAAGCCGTACCATCAGATGGATGGCTCATGCATCCTGTATTATTACGAATTCCCTCTTTGTGCCATCTCATATGTTTTGTAGTCTTCTGAGATAGGTACAACAGTTGAAGCCTTTGTTCCAATGGTAGGTACCATAACACCTTAACGGGCACACTTGTTATCTGCACACTACTGTCTTTTTTCACCACCTTCTTGTATCTGCACTTCTTGCAAAATGAACAGTACTTGAGATTTTCATTGTTCTTCCAAAATAACATGCAATTATTCTCACACACATGGATTTTTTGATACGGCGTCCCTAAACCAGCTAACAGCTTCTTTGAGTAGTAAAAGTCTTTCGGGAACTTGTGAGGTTTCGGAAGCATGTTCGAAATTAAGTCAACAAGATCATTGTAACAACTTACTGAAAAGTTGTACTTGGACCTTATAGCCATTAACCGTATCACAGCAGCAAGCTGTGATAAAGTAGTGGCCCCATGTAATGGTTCTTTTGATGACGCAAGCAGACCAAAATATTCCGGTACCTCAACAACATTCTCAACCTGTTGGACAAAATCATCCATCATTGCATCCATCCTATCTTCGTTTTCCTCAAAGCTATCAACTAGGTTGTATGGCTCCTGCTCCTGTGACTCCCCATGCTCATACCACCTCTCATAATTTGTCATGAAATCAAACTTGCACAGGTGATGCTCCATATCAATCTTGACTTGATGAGAACAATTCTGACACTTGTTACATGGACACTTTGCCAAACCACTGCCAGGAGACAAGAAAAATACATGATCAACAAATGCTTGTGTGTTGACCATCCACTCTCGTGTAGGCATTCCGTTACTTGTCCAACCATCATACATCCAACTTCGATCATCTCTCATTTTCTCAAACTAGCTACTTCATAACGAAAGTGAGAAATGTTATTTCATTAACGATACTAAGCAAACAATAATTATCAAGAAAATGTAACACAAATATTTTTAGAGTAATACAGTTTCTGGCCTTAGAGTAATGGACAACAATGCATCACTAAGTTTAATAGTTATTCGATCAGTTTGAAATAGCAGGAAAGAGAATGGGCAGGCATACCTGTGGGTGGCGGAGGGCACAACGTGGGGCCTCGGTGGCGGCGGCGGGGGCCTGCGGGGCGGCAGCGGGCCGCGGGGCATGGCATGTTGCCTCGGGGGCGGTGGCGGGCCGCGGGGGCACGGCGTGGAGCCTCGGGGGGGCTGTCAGACCCGGGGCCACGGGACTGGGTACATAACGTAGTTTAAAGAGGTCTAAGAGATTAAGTCCGTCTTATCTCTTATTCATCTTGTTTATCTCTTATTTATTCTGTTTAAATAAGAGATAAGGCTAACCGATACAGGGGGAATCTACTCGAGATATGTTCTGTTACGATTCCTTAGCTGGTTTTGGTTAGTATCTTTGTAACCCTCGCCTCTCGGGTATATAAGGGAGGTCAGGGACCCCTCTCAAAATGGAGGATCATTAGGTCATTCTGTACCGAAGGCAATACAAACCATACAGGACGTAGGGTGTTACGCTCCGTGTGGCCCGAACCTATTTAAGTCTTGTGTTCCTTGCACCTTCGAGTTCATGATCTCGGCGTCCCCTCACCCAAAATCTGTGACAGTTCGTGTACTTGTAATGCTAGGCAAATATTTTGTTAGTGTGAAATATGTGTTTGCTTGTATAAAGCTTGTGTGTGTTTATGTGAAGCTTTTGAAAATTTAAAGTGCAAGTAAAAAGGGTATTTTTGTAATTACAGAAAAATCTAGGGTTGTTTTTGCAAAATGTAATTGGATAGGAGGTATTTTCAAAACAAGTGAAGGGTAGTTTGCAAATATGTTTTTCTTACTTTATGTCTTGTAAAAAAATATATATTTATTCAAAAGTTTCATTAGAAATGCATGTGTTGATTTGTGTAAAAGTTTGGGTAAAATGGTAAAAATAAGGGTGTTTATGTAATTTTATAAAAGTATAAGTCCTTTTACACAAGTATTTGATTTACAAAAGTAACTTTCAAATTTACTCAGGACTAAAGTGTAAAAAGTGCAAGTCATCATGACATGTCTATCCAACCATTATGACGAGTCTATCCCGTCATTATGACATGTCATAAATGCTTGCATTTAGGTCCTGAATTTTATAAAGTTATAATCTTTAGGGCAAAAGTAATTCAAATTCAACTTTTATTCCAAATTTCACGTGTAAAAGTATAAGTTTTGAGTTTTTGAACGTGGGCCCTAAAGCAATGTTGTAGAGCTTGAAAAACTCTCCAACTTTCATTTTGGGCATTTCTTCATTCGGGTTTTAAATCAACGGAAAATTTTGTTTTACAAATAGGTCCCTGCATTTATTTGATTTTATGTATAAGTCCTTGGGGAATTCCAATCCCCCTTCTCCTCTGTTTCTTATCCTGACATCTCCTTCTTTTCTCTCTGTTCATCTCCTATTTGGCCTCCTCCTTCGTTCACTGGCGACTGCATCTGTTCTTCTCTCTCTCTAGTCTATCTCCTCCTCCACACGACTCTACTGGGCGGCTGCAAATCGGGCCGCAGCAGGAGCTGGGCGGCGCCCAGCGGTTCCAGGCAAGCGGCCAGCGGCAGCGCTGGTGGTCCCGCGCGGCACAGGCAGCAGCGGCCCAAACGGCGGCCAGCGCTGGGGTAGCGCGCGCGGCTTGACTGGCGGCATGGGGGCGCGCGGAGCCAGCCCGAGCGGCGAGCGGCCTACGCGGGCGGAGCGCGCGGACGCGCGGCCCAGGCGCAAGGGCGACGGAGCAGGACGGCCAGGCGGCGGGCCCGGCGCAGGTGCTCGGAGGGAGCGGGCTCAAGCGGCCACAGCAGGCAGCAGTGTGCGGGCGCGTGCGGCAGGAGGTGCAGGGAGGTGCAGGAAGGCACGGCCGGATTCAGACGCGGAACACGCGCAGGAGGTGCAGGGAGCAGCGCAGTAGAGGCAGGCGGCACGCAGGAGCCAAGCGGGCGGTGCTGGCGCGAACGGGAGCCGAGTGTGCAGGCGCGCGCAGACCCGAGCTGAGTGTGTAGGGCAGCGCTGCGCGGGGGCGAGCCAGTGCAGGACGGCTCGGGCGACGCTGAAGCAGCGGCGTGGCGTGACGCTGCACAGAGGAACGCGCGCGAGTGCGGTAGATGCGAGAACCATGTGGACGCAAGCAGCCCGGAGCGAGCAGTGGCGCGCGGAGGGCGCTGGAGGCGCGGTTGGTGGCGCGCGCGTGAGTGGCTCGGCCGGGGTGGAGCAGCAGCGTGTGCAGGTGCTGGCGCGACGTGGCGGCGCGTGCGGGAGCGGACGGCACGCAGCGCGCTGGAGTGCAAGCGCTGGAGCGCGGGGGTTGGACTTGGGCAGGCGAGCGGTGCGGCATCAGGCATTGGAGCGACGGATCAGCGCGCGTGGAGGCGTGGCAGCGCGCGGCGCTGGTAGCGCGGAGGTGCGCGGATGGAGCTGAAGCGTGGCGGCTCGAGGCAGACCCGCACGGAGGGCGACGAGGTCGCGCACGGTAGTGCCTTGGCAAGGACGGTCGCGGAGGGACCTGCGACGCGGCAAGGCCGAGGCGAGTGCGGGCCCGACAACAGGAGGACGAAGAATAACTGTGCAGGGCAACGACGTACTGAGCGATGACATGCCGGGTGGTGGCGTACAACGCATGGCGGTGTTTCCGCAGGGCGAGCTCAGGCCGCGACCGAGTCGGGTGCATGAGGGTCGCGCGTGATGGACATTAGAGGCCGTTGAGGAAAGGGCAACGGAAGGCACGGCTCTAATGCAAGCAACCACGGTCCTCGCGAAGGCGGAGGAGTGGTTATGGCATGACGAGTCTAAAGGAAATGCGACGAAGCGGAGGCTGTATCCAGGTGTGACGAGCTCGGAGGAGCCTCGATGCAACCAAACACGGCAGCCCTGCAGGAAGCTACGCGGGTGTGCCGGCCGTGTTTCAGTGGCACACGTGCGTGAGCAAAGGAAGTTCAACCGTGAGCAGAAGGACCTTGAGGTTCGCGGAGGAGTTGGCCTAGCGAATCAATTCGGCTCCATCGTCTCGCCCCATGATCCATGACATCCAGCAACTTCTGCTCTTCGTCACCCACGAAGACTACTCCTTCGGCCATCTTCCACCCACGGCAACCCTTCCCGGCAAACTTCTTCGTCAACCACGGAATCTCGTCATCATCGAGCTCATTTTATCGCCGATCCTATTCATCGCGGGAATTCACTCTCCGCGTGTTCTCCTTCGTAACCAAGGCTACCCCAAGGTTTGCCCTAATTCACTGGATCTTCTTAATGCCGGCGATTCCTTTACCGGAATATCGCCGTTAACTTCCTGTTATCTGTTTTCCCGGACCAGGAACTTGATTGCTATGTTTTGGAAAAATTCTAGGGTGTTCTTTGTAAAATTTCCAAAGCTTTCTGTATTTCAAATCGATGAACTTCTATATTTCATATATTTTCATAGGAAGTTCATAAAAATGTAAAATCAGTTTTGTTTGAAATCCTAAGTCAAACCCTACAAGTTTTAAGTTGTGCCCGTGAGTTGAAAATCTTCGTGTGTGGTTTAGGTCAAATATTAGGGAATGAATGTTTTATTGTGCTTATATTGTATGCATGTGATATAACTGAGAAATAATTATAAGATATATGTTTTAAATGGAGATGTGTGACAGTTAGATAATCCTGTCACCCGAGTGCTCATATCTCTGCCCTCAAGACATTATCCTTGTCTTGATTGCCGTTTCCTTAAGTTTCTCTTCGTGTAAAGGTCTTTGTTAATTCATGTGCATCTGTTGCTTAGCTTATGTATCTCTGTAGCTGCGTTTCAACATCAGCTTTTGGTTCAGCCGCTAAGCATCAGTTTTCTTGAGTCTATGGTGTTTCTGTGTAACAGCTGTCAGTCGATGCTTCTACCATCGGCTGGTTAGCTGATACGATTGTTACCTTTCTAATATCGGCTACTGCCGATACAGTTCTTTTGTTCTGTTCTATATCGACTGCATATAGTCGATGTATCGGAGGTGCACACACGATCTTAAGGTTCTTGCCATCGACCTATCCAAACCGATTTTAGTTACTCTCCATATCAGTTATGGCCGATCAATCCTTAGTTTTCTCATCCTTATCCACATACTTCTATCAGTCGATTTATCGACTGAGAGATTGGCTATATATCTATCGGTCATATACCCTTAACCACATTCCGTTCGGCTATACATCACTCAATTGTTGTGCTGACGTAATCGAGTCGATATAACCACACTTAGTTACTTAGAATAACACTTAAGCACATCTCAGTTAAGACAACTGCTTTAGGAATCATCCCTCTACTAAAGTAATCGATGCTTTCATCGATCATCTAGGAACACGATGCACCTTTCCATCGGCTAAACCTCTATTGTTTCCAATCGGCTCTGTTGTAATCTTCAACGAGTAGCCGATTCTAGTTAGTTGTCCCCCTAAAGCTCTGTTTAGGTTTAGCCCAGATCTTTTTGATTGTTATGTGAATAGTGTGTTATATAAGTGCTGGATTGCAACTTTGCTGTGAAATAAAATAGTTTTGTGTGCACGCTTGAATGTAATGTTGCATTACATGTAGATACGACTACTTCGGCAACGGTACCTACAAGATCTCCCCGGAGTCTACGGAGGATGTTCCTGAAGACCAAATAAACATCACCAAGGAATTAACTGAAGCCCCGAACCAAAGTTCGGAAGATGTTAACATTTCTGACTTCAGCCCCACCAGTAAAGGCAAGCCCCGGACATATCCCATTACTTTATTTACACTGTAATCTATGTCTATTTATCTATACTTATGCATTAAGTCTAGGAGTTGAGATGAAACCCTAGTTGCATGATCTCTTAGGAATCCAATGTATTGAACCCGAGTCCTTATCGCTTAGTTGCTCTGCTAAATAGGACTGGTAAAAGTCGGGTGATTTCCTGTCACTCGCGCGATATAGGAGTTGCTTGTTTACAATTCTGCAATCACTATAAGGATGATGGACAGGGTCATATGTTGTATCGTGACCTGAAGGTTTACCCTGTCTGTTTTGTTAAAAGTGGATAAGGTCACAGCATGTGGCAGTGGTGGCTAAGCGTTTGAAAGTACTAGCCACATACCGCGAAATATGGTAAGCGGTAAGCCTAGTACCCGAGTGGCCTGGCAAATGGACTTGTCTCCACCACTCGACTTTTATTTTATGTTTACACGCACCGACGTGTGGGAGTACGTTCTGCATGGCAGACAGGAATACGGGTTTTGTAGTCGCGCTACAGACGTATGTCCTGCACGAGTGATGTGCGTACGGTCCTACAGTCGCTTGTGGTGGCCCTGATCCATAACCCGGAATATGAGGGAAATGGTTGCTTCGGAATGCCCTGTTGGTATTCCAAGCGTGTGTGTTAGGTTTACCTTGCAAGGTTGAATTTCGATTCAGGAATCGTCCGCCTCTCACGATGAATGAGACTGCTTATCCCTTTTACCACATTGAGTAAAAAGTGTAATTGTTGATGGAATAATCTTGATGGATGATAATCTCTATCTTGCTTGTTTAGTATAGGTGCTTACCTAGAATGTCAAACCAAACTAGAATCTGAAAGCTAAAACTTGAAGGTAAGTTATACTCTTTGTTGCTTTTCAGCTGAAAATAAACCCAAAGCCTCTACAATGCCTTCATGAGTCTAGTTATGGGCTAAAGTATACCCAATCCCGGGTAAGCCTTACTGAGTATTAGTATACTCAGCCTTGCTAGCTATATGTTTTGCAGGTAATGTCTAGAAAACCCTACTCTTCCTTGCCTTGGCCCTGTGCTCTTTCGGATGATTGGTCCGTGGAATGGGATCCGTCCCCAGCCAACACTGATGATACCGAGTGATGTCGTGCCTGGGCTTAGCATGACATCCATCTTGACGGCGTGTTGTGAATCGTCGCGTATGTTTTCCGCTGCTAAAAACCATAACTTTAACAGTTTGTAATGTTTTCTCTAAATTTGAAACTTTGCACTAATGTTGGAAACTCTTGTAACGTAATTCTCTGTGATGTAAAATATGATGGTGACTGTATCTCTGGACTCACCTTCGTGTGAGGTAACCTTATTGATCCTGTATTCGATGGTTTATCGGGACGTTACTCGATAGGCCAAGAGATTATACTGTTTGAAGCACGTTGGAGCCCTCAGGAATGGACTCACGTACTTGAGCCGGTATAATTCAGGTTGGTTCTGCCACAAAATCTACCACCTTGGGTATACCCCTCGGTGGGCAGCCGGTTAAACACCGACAGCTGGCGCGCCAGGTAGGGGTGCGCGTCGAAGATCCACCGACGAGCTCGGTGGCATCTTTCCAATTCTCCAGGTCAGTTCCCTCTCAGGGCACGACATTCGTTTTTGGCTCATGGGTCTGCATCGCAGATGGTGCGGACAACTTTCGTCGATTCCTCGTCGACATGAAGCCAAAGACTTCCGTGGCGGATCCCCGCGGCAACCTCGACAAGATCGTCGATGATCTCGATGACTTGTCGATTCATGGATCCGCTACGAGGACCGAGGAGTCTGCTCTCGGCTCATCTTCACGTCGTGCTGCAACATCGACGCACCGCGGCCGCCGACCTCGACGACCCGGCTCGAGTTCAGCTTGTGCTGCAATGTCCGTGCGCAGCAGCGACGATTTCGTCTACTTCGACTTCGCGAGGACGATCGGCGGCCTGCCGCTGACTATTTCGATTACTTGTCTCGACTAGAAACTAGTCGAGGGCGAGCCTCACATAAACGACTACTTCAACTACTCGTCTTGACTTGAAAACTAGTTGGAATCGACTCCGACTAGTTGAGCTTCATCAACAAACCGTCGCAGCTCCATCAACGAGCTCGACGGCTTCGTCGATATTCATCCACGAATCAAGCTAAGTGATTTATACCTTTTCCGGCTTGTTCTTCACAGGATCGGCTACCTTTTCGAGTACGCCTCTCGATGGGCATGAAACCCTCGGGGGCTACGCCCTGATTGACTACTCCTGGGATGCTAGACCGACAGCCATAGCTTTGGTGCACCGAGTACTGGAGGCTCGGCCACAGACTTAATGCACCGAGTGCTGGCGGCTTTGCCACGGCCTTAGGACATTGACTATGGAGGCTACGCCACAAGGTTGTGTTCTGAGTGCTGGAGGCTTCATGGGACTACACCCTATGGAAGTATAGATCTTTGCGTGTTGCCACACACGCTCTCGCCGACTACTTATGCGTGTATGTCTCTCGATGGGTACGAAACCCTCCAGAGCTACACATCGCCGACTACTTTATGCGCACCGTGCATCCTCTTTGTCGCATGATGATTTCTTTGTCTTCTCTTAACGGTTGCTAAAGTACTCGGGTAGCACACGCCTTAATCCGTGAAACCTCGACTCTTCTGTAAGCCTATGCTCCTACGCGTGCATGCGGCTAAGCTCCCTACGCTATGGTCTACGGCCAACAGGGATCAGGTGCTTAAACGTAACAGGCTAACTGCCCGAGGAAATTACATGGCCTAGCAAGAGCAAGACACGAAATTTTTACACTGAATAAATTTTGGTGTCTTTACATTATTACTGAGTACTACTCGGTATCTTCATATTATGCTACATAATGTATGCATTGTCTTTTTTCAGATCAAGCTTCGGCAACAACCCTCCAGGCAGCTCGGCGTGCCATCACAGTTCCGCTAGTTCCAAGGCTTGGGGGCTGGGTGATGCGCATTACTCGACATGGCTCCTTCGGCTCTCCTGGCTCGTAAGCTCGGGGGCTGAATGCCGCAAAACTACTCGAAGACGACTCATATGAAGACTGAGAGTGCAGAAGAAACCTTAAGTCACCGCACGGTTAAATAAACCAGCGGGAGGCTTAATTTCACTATGCAGAAAGCGAAGAGTTTTTCTCGGGATTTCAGAGTAACACCAATGCCACGATTCTTGGATCCTTTTTCCCAAACCTGGGAGATTTGGGTTCAAGGCTCGGGGGCTGCGGGATATGTGGCATCGACTACTTATTTTTCAAATTTAAAAAGTAAGGAGGATTACAGACTACTTATTTTTCAAATTTAAAAAGTAAGGAGGATTACGCCATATTAGAAATAAAATTCGGGGCATGAGCACCTCATAGCTTCGACGCAGCCAAGCAAGTACTAGAAGAAGAATTTCAAGACAAAGCTTCAGAAGAAGTCGAAGACTGCTTCGAAAGTACTCGATAAGCCTGCAGTACTCAGCTACGAAGAGCTCGGGGGCTTGTCAGACCCGGGGCCATGGGACTGGGTACATAACGTAGTTTAAAGAGGTCTAAGAGATTAAGTCCGTCTTATCTCTTATTCATCTTGTTTATCTCTTATTTATTCCGTTTAAATAAGATATAAGGCTAACCGATACAGGGGGAATCTACTCGAGATATGTTCTGGTACGATTCCTTAGCTGGTATTGGTTTGTATCTTTGTAACCCTGGCCTCTCGGGTATATAAGGGAGGTCAGGGACCCCTCTCAAAACGGAGGATCATTAGGTCATTCTGTACCGAAGGCAATACAAACCATACAGGACGTAGGGCATTACGCTCCGTGTGGCCCGAACCTGTTTAAGTCTTGTGTTCCTTGCACCTTCGAGTTCCTGATCTCGGCGTCCCCTCACCCAAAATCTACCACCTTGGGTATACCCCTCTGTGGGCAGCCGGTTAAACACCGACAGTGGCGGCGGGGGCTTGTGGGCCAGCAACGGGCCGCGGGGGCGGCGACGGGGCCTGCGGGGGCACTGCGTGGTGCCGACGGGCCTCCGGGCCGCGGCGTGGGACCTCGGGGCGGCGGCGGGGGCCCACGGGGCATCGGCGGGCCGCGGTGCCATGGTGTGGGCCCACGCTCGGGGGACGGCGGTGGGCCTCAGGGCGGCCGTGGGGCCCAACGGGCGGCGGCGGGCCACGCGGCATCGGCAGGCCACGGTGCAGAGGAGGGCTACGTGGGGGCAGAGGGGCGCGGACAGAGGAGGGCCGCGCAGGGGCAGAGGGGCGCGGTGCAGAGGAGGGCCGCGCGAGGGCAGAGGGGCGCGAGACGGTGGCGGGGGCCGCGGGGCCGATGCGGCGGCGGCGGCGGGGGCCTGCGTGGCCGGCGCGGGGCGGCGGCAGGGGGGCGGCGGGGGCCGCGGCGGTGGCGGTGGGCAGCGGGGTGCTGGGCCAGGGGCGTTGGCGGCGGGGCGCGGGGGCGCGGGGCTCGGGCGCGGGGGCGGTGATGTGCTGTGCGGGCCTAGAAACATCCAAATTGTCCTAATTAGGGTCCCTCTATTTTCGTCGGCCTAGGGCAGGCCGACAAAAATAGGTTCTTTGTTTTGTCGGCCGGGGCCTAGCCGACGAAAATATGAACCTGTTTTCGTTGGCCAAGCACAGGCCGACAAAAATAAGTTCTAATTTCATCGGCTTTTTTTGGCTGACGAAATAAGTGAGTTATTTTCGTCAACTTGTTTTTGGCCGATAAAATTACATATGGCCGACGAAATTGAGCGGCGTTGGTGTAGTGGATGGACAGCTGGCTCATCCTCTAAAGCTTATACTGTGGGCTGACGCCGACATCAAGAGCCTATATTGATGCTGCTGCTGGAGGAGCCTTTCTTGATCTCACGATTACCAAGGCCATGGCCTTGATCAAGAAAATGGTCTCCAATTAGGAGTGGAATGAAGATCGTCTCCAACCCCGGATGAAGGGCATGCATACCGTCAAGGAGATGGATATGCTAGCCGCAAAACTGGACCTCCTTCTGAAGAAGATGGACGAAGGAAGCAAACAACAGATTCGCGCTCCCATCCAAGCCCTAGATTCACAGTTCACGTGCGAAGTATGTGGAAATGATGGACACTTGAGGAATGACTGCCCCGAGACCCGTGAAGACTACGCCTACCTCAACAACAACAACAGGTTTCGTCAACAAGGAAGCCAGAGGTGTAACCAGTCGCACCCATCGTAACAGGGAGGTAATAATTACAACTGAAATTTCAATTCAAATTTGAATTCGAACCAACCTTCCTTGAAAGATCTTGTTCTTGGCCAAGCTAAAATAAATGAATCTTTAAAAAAATCTTTCTGCCAATGATAAAATTTTGGAAAGCATAAACATAAAAATTGAAACTTTATCCTCTGCTCTTAAAAATCAATTAAGTTTCAATAAAATTTTTGAAACCCAACTTGCTCAAATCGCTGCTACCGTTCCTGCCACTAAGACCAGGAAGATTCTGGGGCAACCCAAGGCTCCCGTGGAAAATGTCAACATGATAACCACTCGGTGGATAACCCGTCTCGGAGGTTATCACGCACTAACCATGCAGGAACACCAACACAAAGGACGAATTCATGGGGAGGTCAAACAATAGTAAGGAAAGGAGACCCAGGGGTGCCTATGATTAGCTACTAAATCTACGACTACCATTATGATCAGGCCCTCTGCAACCTTGGGGCAAGCATGAACATAATGCCCAAGGTAATTTTTGAGCAACTATAATATCCTGCATTGTCTCCAACCCGTATGTGTTTGCAGCTCGCCGACTCGACCATTCGATATCCCAAAGGGATAGTTGAAAATCTTCTAGTATAAGTTAAGAACTCCTTCATCCTCGCCGACTTCATGGTCCTCGACATGGGGCGCGACTTGGGAGTGCAACTTATTCTTGGGCGACCCTTCCTAAGGGACGCCAAGGCGAGGATAGATGTCAGAACCGGAGACATCCGCTTCTGCATCGGAGAAGACAACATGCGTTTTAAATTCCAACACAGGGACGAGCAAAGCTTCATGATTCATCAGGATCATGATGAAAGTGGGATTTGGGGAGAACCACTACCCCAACCTAGAAATTCACCTACCACGCCATCAAGAAGAAGAAGAACAAAAAGGGTGGGGCAAAAGGTGGAGAGTGCGTCTTCATCCACTCCTCCAAGGAGGGGCACTAGTTGGTAAAAGCATGCCGGAGGAGAAGTCTTGCCCGTCGAACTTTAAACTATGAGCCATTGCCGAAGGTAAATCACTAATTATCTCATATTTGAATTTTTCAAATTTTGCCTTTTTCACATCATTTGGATTTTCTCATTGCATATTTGATTTTTCCAACACTCTCCTACATGCTAGAATTTTTCTAGCCTTTTTCCCTTTTTACAAAAATCATGAAAAAATATCTCTAAGCATAAATTCCTTTGGAAAATCATTTTGATAATATCTCCGGAGCAAGTTTGGCTGAAGCACCTAGGCATCAAAGCTTGTAGGCGTTGGAGAGACAGTGAACCCCAACTGTCAGCCAGGGGGGCCACCCAGGGGTCAGCCGAACCCCTGGGTTGGCCGACCTAGCAGGAACGGCTCTTCGGCCCCACAAGCTCCAACGGCTACAAGCCGTTGTTGCCTGCGTGTTCCTAGCTGTTTGAGCTCGTGGCTTTTTAAATAAAGCCCGAGAGGGGAGCTCTTCACTCTCACATTCATTCCTCTATTTCACTCACTCTCTCAAACTTTGCTCTTGGGATTTTCCATTGGTTTTGTGCTCAAGTTCAAGTGCAAGAAACCTCTCTTTCTCATTTCTTTGCTGCAAGAATAATCACAACTTGGAGGAGCAACATCGGGTAAGCATCTTCCATTCGGTTTCACTAAAGTAACCCGCTCCAAGTTGTTCATGTTTGTTCTTGTTTTTGAGTTTTAACAATGAAGGGCATGGGATGTCACACCCAGTTTAGGAAAGGGAACCGAATGCATCTCATATGTGCGTTAGGATCAAGTTCCACACATATGATAGACGTCACTAGTGTATACCCGAAACAATGCAATAACGAAATAGAGTATCATAGTACTTTATTATATGACCGAAAGTCTTAATCTTAAGTGGATAAATAAACAGCTATAACTAGCAGCGGACTTCAACTTCACAAGCAGATGACTGGGAGACATACGCCTAGTATTCTTCAAAATCTTCGGGGAACTCCGGACAATATTGGTTTTAATAAAGCAAGCGTGAGTACACTTATGGTTGGTACTGTTATCGCCATAATTTAGCTGGGCCAGAAGGTGGGCCGCGAAGCAAGATGGGCTCAAAAGATAATTGTAGTAGGCTTGGAGTTTGAGGCCAGGATTGGCCATGTATCTAGATAGGTGTGTGCGTTTAAAATAGTTTAGATAGAGATAGCCAGGATTTGTGTCGTGGTTAGTTAGGATTGGTTACAGAAGGCAAGTCTCCGGACTATAAATATGTACCTTGGATTATGAATAAAAGAAAAGAACAAACATAATCATTCACAACAACTCTCGGCGCATCGCCACCCCCTATTCTAGGGTTTCTCGGGTAAGTGTCGTGCAGCCCCGATCACGCCTCGCATGATCGGGGCAGCATCGTTCCTTACCTTTGTATTTCTCATACTGAAGCATTGTTGATGGTGAGTAACACTAGTTATCTTGGCGTTTATAGAGTAGCATCGGCTCTTTCATGCTTTATTCATGCATCGTTTGTTATCTGTAAACATTTAGCTGTCCTCGTACTCGATCTTGGGTGTAAGGGCAGCACCTCGCTCTATTCTTGATTAGTAGATCCAATCTATTACGGTTAGTCTTTATTTATCGAAGATTTAGCTTAACATCTGCATGATTAGGCCCTTCAAACGGGTTGAACGTTCCGGCCGTACGCTTGATGCTTTGTATCAACCTAAAGAGGGATTGTTCCGGGAATCGGCTCTCTGTTGGTTTTTAGGCCTCTGTTTAGGTTGCTATTCTGTTACCTTTCGTATCTGTTAGGCTCAATTACATGTAGGATGTTCCGGTTATATAGTGAAAGCTTTAACCGTCGTAGATTGGATTAGCTTAATGGTTACAAAGCAAGTTTTATATTACCATCGGATATGCGTGCTTTATTCAAATGCTTAGATCCGATATGATACTGGACACAATCAGCTATTTACAACCAATATCGGGAATAACCCGATGAGCCGATCATGGCTCAGACTAATGTTTACATGTGTCTATGCATGTACAAAACTAACATAAATCACTTCTACACCTTCCTGATCAGGTACAAGGTCAGGTGGCTCGCCTAGCAACCTAGACGCCAAGTCATGTGCCGGATCTCGGGCCGTTGACCGAGGGACCAGGGCCCACCAGCAGTCCCGGGAGCCTTCCGGCTCCTCATGTTGCCTGTCGCTACTCGCCGATAGGCTTTGACTGACAACACATTCTGGCATGCTCAGTGGGACCATCTTCATTAACTACCTCGACTTCTGCTGACGGGATGACAAGGGAGGATCCGATCACGTATGAGGAGCTGCCTGCTAAGCACAAGAAGAAATACGACAAGATCAAGGCTCTCTTCGAAGCCGATCTCACCGGCTCTTTCCAGAAGACCTGCCACCACGGCATTAGGTGGAAGGGGTTTTCACCTGAAGGCGCTCTTGATGATGTGGACCTGTCCACCCCTTCAGAAGATCGTACCAGAGCTCTGTGCCAGGAAGTAAACTACATGGTGGCCCACTCGCTGCATTGGCACTCCGAGAGCCTAGTGAACACTTTCGAGCGTGTCATGCTGCGTGTGGTCCAGGAGATCATGAAGCATCTATACTCTCCAATGGGACCTACCCTAGGAGTCAAAAGGGAGAATTGCCGTTCCAGGCCAAGCCATGGCTGCCTTATGCACTCACGGCTCCGGAGTCACATGGCTCCCCGGCCTACGTCGTCTACAAGGTGGGAGGTGACCCTGTGGATCACCAGTTCTTCAGCGAGCCGCCCAAGGAGATCCCGCACGGATACATCTATGCCTATATACCGGACAGCAACAATCCGGTACATTCGATGCAGAGAGTGGTTGGAGGAGTTTCCGAGGCAGATGCTGACAAACAAGCGTGGCTAGCTGCTTATGCCACCAGGCCGAATCATGATAGTGCGCACTCGACCCCAGGAGCGTAGACGGTAGACAAGAGCAGTGCCATCTTAAGAGATCAATTTGGCATTCTACCAAAGAGGAGGGCGATCGGCTATACTAAGCCGTATCCTAGTGACTATGACCTAATTCCCCTGCCGCCCAAGTATCGGCTCCCTGAGTTCACCAAGTGCAGTGGAGCAGAAGGATCTAGCTCCATCGAGCACGTGAGCCGATACTTGGTGCAATTAGGAATGATCTCGGTGTCGGATCCCTTGCGAGTAAGGTTCTTCTCGCAGTCTCTCATAGGGCCGGCCTTTGGACGGTACACATCATTAGGCCCTGATTCGGTCCGCACCTGGAAGCAGCTGGAGGAGCAGTTTCATATTCAATATCATTCAGAAGCTGCAAAGGCAGGGATTGCTAACTTGGCACAAGTACGGCAGAAGCGTGGGGAAACGGTGGCGGAATATATCCAATGCTTCAGAGAGGTTAAGAACCGATGCTACTCGACCCGTATTTCAGAGAAGGAGGCGGTCGAGTTGGCATCCTTGGGACTACTAAAGCCGATCAAGGATCTGGCTTTCCAATTGGAGTCCAATTCTTTGGCGCACTTGGTACAAAAGTTAACAACATATGAGCAGCACCACCCAAAACTATACCAGGACAGGTTCAAGCGTCAAGTAACATTGATCGACATAGAAGACACTAAGGATTCTTGGGATGACCAAGAAGTACCAGTTGCAGAATGGACTCGGGGCACAAATCCCGTATCCTGTAAGTGGGTGAAACAGCAGGGACCTGCAAAAGGTTTTGACTTCGACGTGAGCAAATTTGAACAGATATTTGATCTGTTATTGAAGGAGAAGCAGTTGAAGTTACCTGAAGGCTGCAAGCTTCCTATAGCACAGGAGCTGCAGGAGAGATCATATTGCAAGTGGCATCATTCTTTCACAAACAACACTAGCAACTGCAAAGAACTCCGTCGGCAGATCCAATCGGCTATCGAGGAAGGCCATTTGATCTTGGGTCAAACTGCCATGAAGGTTGATACCCAGCCTTTCCCAAGTGTGAATATGGTGGGAGGTTATGATCAGTCTGTAAGACGACAATTAGATTTCGCATATTGCATTAACATGGCAGGACTTGCACCACGCCGCGCACCAGGAATGAAGAGGCCGATCCCTACAATCATCCCAAAAAGGGGAAAAGGGATATATCACGGAAGAGCAAGTAAGGCATGTGAGGAATCAACGACCGACTTCTTCAGATCTCCTCAAAAAGTATGAATACCAGTACCAGCAACGTCTCCAGTGTGAGTCAGAGGAGGAAGAGTATGGACGCCGTACTAGGAAAAGTTTGAAGAAGCGGGAAGACACGCATGATCATTGGCATTGCCCATTCTTCAAGTATTGCTGGGACTCTAGCATGAGCCGATTACCTACTACTAAAGATTGCCCGAAGTGCGGATCCCGGAAGCGTGATGCAGAAAGGGTCTTGGTTTTCCAACGTTTGGTACCTGTGCCGCTCCAGCATGAGCAAATTCAGCCAACCATGAAGAAGGGTGGACTTTGAAGAGGAGGAGGATAAGTATCACCGGCCGCGTTGGTGCCCTAATGGATTTTATCGTTCCCAGAAACACAGGGTACACCGGTTGCAGAGCTTGGAGGAAGCCGAGGCCAGATATCTTGAGACACTGAGGAAGGCGCGCCCGGATTTGGCGGATAAAGTCCATTACACCCAGGAAAGGGAGTCGCGCTCTCCCAAGAAGGAGTGGCGTCCAAAACCAACAAGAGCCGATGCGAAGACATCGGCTGATACACATATGGTGCTTGTACTCCCCGCGGAGTTCCACACTCGAGGCCATGAAGAATTACCGGTAGCCCAGCTTGACTTGGGGCCACGGCCAGTTATATTTGAGAAGCCTCGAGCAAAGAACTACAAGCATTTGAAGGCTTTATATCTCAAGGGTTACATAAATGGCCAGCCTGTCAACAAGATGTTGGTCGACACAGGAGCGGCAGTTAACATAATGCCATACTCAGTGCTACGTCAGTTGGGGCGGTCCACTGGAGATCTGATCAATTCCAACGTCACGCTGAGCGATTTCAACGGCCAAACATCAGAAGCACAAGGCGTCCTTAGTGTGGATCTGACCGTTGGAAGCAAGATTGTCCCAACCTCTTTCTTCATCATCAACAGCAAGAGTACATACAATGTCCTACTTGGCAGGGATTGGATCCATGCCAACTGCTGCATCCCTTCCACAATGCATCAATGTCTAATTCAGTGGGATGGAGATGAGGTAGAGGTGGTTCATGCAGATCCGGGATGTGGAAGACCAAGAACCGATCTCAGGGATCAGTTTGGAAGGCTGCGACCGCGTCAAAGCTACAAAAAATAGGGTGAGGCTAGTCTTATCCACTGGCCTTATAGAGTAGACAAATCACAAAGGGCGAGCTGCTCTGACGCACTAGGTAAGGCCGATTCCCGCGATCGGCCCCAAAAATTAAAATGTAAAACTTTAGATGGCAAGTGTTTTACATGATCATAAAAATTACTGGGAGGCCCGCTCTAGCAGCCGGCCATACTTCAATTGTAAAATTTCAAAGATCAATGAAGGTTATAAAGTGGTCGATCTCAACGATCGGCCGAAACTCTTTTTGTTATCTTCTCTATCCATCTACAACATTGACTTAACAGATGATAGAAAATTAGGATATGGGTTTACATTGGCTGACGAGCTCGAAGAAGTTGATATTGGTCCTAGGGATAAGCCACGACAAACATTTATCAGCAAAAAGTTAAGCCTGTGTCTACGAGAGGTGGTGATAGCTTTGCTAAACGAGTACGTAGATTGCTTCGTCTGGGATTATACGAAGATGCCTGGGTTGGACAGGAGCATAGTTGAGCATCGGCTCCCACTCAAGAAGGGATTTCAGCCATTTCAGCAGCGAGCACAGCAAATGAAGGCTGAAGTTCTGGTGGAAGTCAAGAAAGAGGTGGAGAAAATGCTAGAAGCAGGATTCATCAGGCCCTGCAAGTATACCAAGTGGATTTCAAGTGTCGTACCTGTGCAAAATAAAGATGGCCGATGGCGAGTCTGTGTGGACTTCAGAGATCTCAACAGGGCTACTACAAAGGATGAATACCCGATGCATATCGTGGAGACATTGATCAACGCAGCTGCCGGTCATAAGATCTTGAGTTTCATGGTCGGCAACGCCAGCTATAACCAAATCTTCATGGCTCCGGAGGATATAAACAAGACCGCGTTCAGAGTGCCTGGGGTAGTAGGACTGTTCGAATATGTGGTTATGACCTTTGGATTGAAGAATGCCGGTGCTATGTATCAACGTGCCATGAACTACATTTTTCACGATCTGATTGGCAAATTTGTGGAGATTTATATTGACAACGTCGTAGTGAAATCTACATCGGTTGAAGGACACTTGGGGACCTAAAGCAATTTCTGGAACGAACCAGAAGGTTCGGGCTTTGGATGCATCCGAAGAAATGCGCTTTCGGCGTATCGGCCGGTCAATTCCTGGGTTTCTTGGTTCATGAAAGAGGAATCAAGATTGGCCTAAAGAGTCAAGAAGCTGTGAGAACAATGATGCCACCTACTATGAAGAGGGAGCTCCAGCAGCTCATTGGTAAGATCAACTTTGTCAGAAGGTTTATTTTCAATCTCTCTAGGCGGATTGAGCCTTTTATGGAGTTGGTGAAAATTAAAACCAATGATGAGTTTCGCTGGGGAGCAGAGCAGCAACGGGCATTTGAAGAGATCAAGGAGTATCTATTAAAACCACCCGTGTTAGTTCCACCCCAACAAGATAGGCCACTCTACCTGTACTTATCAGTAGGTGACACCTCCTACAAGTGCAT
The DNA here is from genome assembly GCF_002211085.1 of Panicum hallii. Classification (NCBI taxonomy): domain Eukaryota; kingdom Viridiplantae; phylum Streptophyta; class Magnoliopsida; order Poales; family Poaceae; genus Panicum; species Panicum hallii. The sequence continues at coordinate 32,687,950 of NC_038043.1, forward strand.
GACGGCAAAGAGAGGGTTGTGTTCTACCTTAGAAGAAGAATGCTAGATGTGGAGGCAAGGTACTCTGACATTGAAAAGTTATGTCTTTATCTGTTCTTTACATGCACAAAGCTTCGTCATATCCTGCTATCAGCCAAGACAATCATCATCTGCAAATCGGATGTTATCAAGCACATGCTATCGGCTCCTGTGTTGAAAGGCCGACTTGGGAAGTGGATGTTTGCATTGTCAGAGTTCGATATCTGGTACCAACCCGCGAAGGCAGTCAAAGGGTAGGCGTTGGCGGATCTCATCGCAGAAAGGATCAATAGTGACATAGCAGCACTCTCCGTACGCGCATGGTATGACACCCTAGGTGTTAAATATAGCAAGCAAATAGGAAGAATGTTTTGTATGTTTTGAATTGTATGAAATTTGTGTAAAGTTATGAAAATAAGGGTATTTATGTAATTTTACAAAAGTACAAGTCCTTTTATACAAAAAGTTTTTAATTACAAAAGTAACTTTTACTTTTACTAAGGGCTAAAGTGTAAAGTGCTAGTCATCATTACACCGCAGATAAACTTGCAATTAGGCCCTAAACTTAGTGCAATTTAATTGGATTAGGACAAAAACTTTATATTTTTGCATTTGGTTCAATATTTAAAAATAAAACTTCACCCTTTGAGTTTGTGAATTTGAACCCTAAAGCAATATTGTAGGTTTTGAAAAGTTCTACAACTTTACTTTTGACTACTTTTTCATTTGAGCTTTTGTTTGGTGGGAAATTTTAGTTTACGGTAAGGTCCCTGGACTTTTCTATTTTTGCAAACAAGTCCCTCGGACCCCCACCCTCTCTCTTCTTCCTCTGGCGCCCCTGCTGCTCCTCTGCTTCCCCTCTGCTCCGCCGCTCACCGCCGTTCTAGGCCGTCCCCGGCGCCACCTCCAGCTCCTGGCCACTCCACGCGTCGCCCCCCTACCTCTCGTGGCCCTACTCCCCTCCCCTCTGGCCTTCCCCACGCACGACACGCCGCCTGCGGCTCCGCCTGAACGCCACCGCGCCACCGCCGTGGCAAATGCCGGCGCCTCCTCCCTCCCCTCACTCCTTCTTAGCTTGCCCGTGAGCTTCTTCAGCTCATACCCCACCCATTTCCCTCCCTTTCCCTTGCCGCGTACACCCCGAGCCCCGAACACCACCGCCGCCCCCTTCCTCCACTCCGGCAACCTCCTGTTCGCCGTGGGCCGCCGCCGTCAGCTCCCCATTGCCGACTACGACCCCTTGGAGAGCTTCCCCGTCGCCCCCTCAAGCTCCCTAGCCCATCCCTGCCCCCGGACTCTCACCGGAGTACCCTTGCCGTCGAGCTCCTCTCTGCCGCCACTTTGGTCCGCCATGGGAACCCCACCTTCAGTCGTCCCTTCCCCTTCCCAAGACCTCCAGAAGGTGCGCCTTGAGCTCCTGGTTCTCGTTGGCCGCTCCTTCTCCACCCCCGCCGCCCCACCTCACCGGGATTCGGCCGGCGAACCTCCTGCCCCTTCTTCCCCGATGAGCAAGGACCCAATTGCTCTGATTTTAATCTTTCTAGGGTTCTGTCTGCAAATTTCCAGTCCCTCCCGCAAATTGAAATCGGTGAACTTCAAAAACGTGTAGAAAATTGTAGAAAATTCAGAAAAATGCCAAACTAGTTTTGTTTGAATCCTTAAGTTAAATTCGACTACTTTTATATAGTGAGTTTGAGCTGTATGTGTGTATTTTCTGATGTAGATTAAATATTAGGAAAAGAGTGTTTTAATTGAATCTCTTGTTCCATATCTATGCTGTAGTTGAAACTAGAAACTTAGGTTGTGTGTGTTATGTATAGCTCTGTGTAAAAGTTTCAAGTCCTTTACTGCTCTTTTGCTTAGACATTTAAGTGCCTTTGTTTTATGTTGAGAAAACCTTTAGGATCTATTTAAGGATGATTCTGTTAGTGTTTGTATCTGAAATTTATACCCTAGCTTCCTTTTTGCATGTGTAATCCATAGTAAAATTATTAGGATTAGTAGTAGGCTATGAACCAAGTTATGGATTTATGCTTGTTTTCAAAGATAATTGTTTTATACTAGTTCTTGCTTATGAAAAATTATGTAAATATTTTGAGGTGTTGCTATTGAGTAGTGTAACATGTTTCCAAAATTTCAGAATAAGTTCTTGTGTTGAACTACAGTTATAAAAAGATCTTAAGCTGTTAGAGCTGTTCTTGTTTATTTTTGTGGCATGGTTTCTGTTAGGATAAAATTTTGATACTTTTGCAGTAGCTTAAACCTAGCTTTACCTGTAGCTGGTAAAAGTTTCAACCCCAGTTCTATAGTAGTTTGTTCTATAAAAATGAAACATGTTCTAGGTGTTAACTGTTTGCAATAATTCTTCTGATTTGTGTACTACATAAAATGTTCTAAAAATTTTATGGTAATTTTGTTTCTGTTTGTTCTGTCTACCATACTTGTTGTAGCATCAGATCCTGATCTTAAGATCAGATGGGTATATTTTATAAATCATGTTTGTTAGGTTAAAATAAAACCAACCCTAGTTGTTTTATGAAGTTAAACATGTTATTTAGTGTAGTTAACTAGATTAGTTTACACTCGATAAATGACTGCCCAGTAGAAGAGTGAATGATATGTTTGATGAGTGAAATGTGTTTCCGTTGGATTGCAACTTTATAGTGAAGTAAGAATGAAAGTGTATGCATCTCTAAACTGCATTGTTTACATGATATGTAGACTTGACGCTTCTCGCTAACGGAGATTATCAGATCCTCCCGGAACCCGAAGTGGAAATTTCTGAAGGCCCCAGGAACGTCATCGGAGATTTAACTAAAGTCCCAAACCCGAGTTCGGAAGAGTTTATTAATGTCTCTGACCCCATCCTCACCAGTGAAGGCAAGCCCCGGACATAAACCCACTACATTATAACACTGCAATTCATATATATATCTACCTATGTCTACTTATGCATTTAAGTTCATAGGAGTTATAATGAAACCCTAGTTGCACATTGTTAGGTACCTATGTATTGAATAGAACCTGAGTCCGACTAGTGCTATGCTAATAGGACCGGTAGAAGTCAAGTGATTTCCTATCACTCGCGCGATATAGGAATTGGTTGTTTACAATCCTGCAATCACTATAAGGATGACGGATGGGGTTAGGTGCAGTATCATGGAAAGGAATGATACCCCGTCTGTGTTGATGAATTTGGTTAAGGTCGCAGTGTGTGCTAGTGGCAGTTAAGCATTTGAAAGTACTAGCCACATGCCGTGAAATATGGTAAGTGGTAAGCCTAGTAACCAATCGGCCCTGAAAGTGGACTCGTCCCCCACCACTCGACTTTTGTTTTATGTTTACACGCACCAACGTGTGGGAGTACGTTCTGCAGAGTAGACGGGAATACGATCATGCAGTCACGCTGTAGACGTATGTCCTGCACATTGGATGTGCGTATGGTCCTGTAGTCGCTTGTGGTGGCATTGTTCCACAACCCGGAATGAAAGGCAAACGGTTGCTTCGGAACGACCTGTTGGTATTCCAAGTGTGTGAGTTAGGTTTACCCTGCAAGGGTTGAAATTTAATTCAGAATTATCCGTTTCTCATGGAGATTGAGACCACTTAATACTTCTATCACATAGAGTAACAAGAGCAATCTTATGATGAGTAATACTGAGGTATGCTTTAAAAAGGCTCTACCTTGCTTGAGTAGTTACAGGTGCTTACCTAGAATGGTTAAAGGAACTAGAACCTGAAAGCTAAAATATGAAATTAAGGACCTACTCTTTATTGCTTTTCAGCTGAGACAAAACCTAAAACCCCATTAAGCCTTCATGGTCTAGTTATGGGCTAAGTATACCCTAATCCTGGGTAAGCCTTGCTGAGTATTAGTATGCTCAGTCTTGCTAGATTTTATTTCAGGTATGCCCCTCGAGACTCCAGATGCGGTTGAGTCTTTGCTGCCTTCTAAGAAAGGACCAACACACTTGAGCTGGTGTAATTCAGGTTGATTCTGCCACACATGGGCCATGTACTTCAATGGATCAGCTTGTGGAGATGGATGTGGCATAGGTATCCTGCTTGTGTCGCCTCGGGGGGTGATGTATTCTTTTTCAATTAGATTACCTACCGCTTGCACCAATAATCTGGCGGAATATGAAGCGGTGCGTAAGGGTATGGAGTTGCTTCTTGAGGCCGGAGCTGAAGTAGTGGAAATTTTTGGGGATTCAAAATTGGTGATCTCTCAACTGACAGAGGAGTACACGTGTGAGAGCGAGTTGCTCTTCCCATTATGGGTACAATGTTAAGAGCTGATGGCCCAATTTAGGTACATAAATTTCTATTGGATACCTTGGATACAAAATTTAGAGGCTAATGATCTGGCACAGATGGCTTTAGGATACAAGGCTGTGGTAGATAGAGCCGATCTTCAGGTGCACCTACTGGACCAAGGAGATAGGAGAGCCGATATCTTCAATTACTTGAAGGATTCGGCTCAAGGGGGCACCCAAGAGGATACATTACAAGGCCATGAAGTATGTCCTGATAGGAGATGACATGTTCTACAAGACTTTACAAGGTTTGTTGCTCAAATGCTTGTGGGCATACCGTATTTCATGCCATGGAGCAACAAAAACTTCTCCTTATCACCTAATGCACGGACAGGAGGCTGTATTACCATGGGAGATTAAGGCCGGCTCAAGACGCATAGAGTTCCAAAATGACTTAACAGCTGAAGAGTATGCTGCTCTGATGAACGACAATATTGAGGACCTCACAGAGCTCAGACTTTGGTCACTTGAGAAGATCAAAGAAAATAAGGCCAAAGTATCCTGCGCGTACAATAAGAAAGTCAAGCCAAAAGAATTCCAAGTTGGAGATCTGGTTTGGGAAGCGGTGCTACCATTGGGGACTAAAGATGCAGTGTATGGCAAATGGTCTCCAAACTAGCACGGGCCTTATAGGTTTGACCAGGTCCTATCTGGGAACGCATATATGCTTGAGGAGTTACATGGCATCAAGTTCCCGGTGGTGGTCAACGGTCAACATCTCAAGAAGTACTTCCCAAGTATGCGGGATGATAAGCAATAAAGCCGATGCTACGCATCAGGCTATGAACCAATACGATCAGTTCGCCCGCACGAGAGAAAGCCGACGCTACGCGTTAGGACATGAGCCGACAAGACCTGATGACCCGTACAAGTGAAAGCCGATGTTACACATCAGGCTGGACACAAGGAAAGAGAGCCGAAAAGTGCAGTCGGCCCACATATATATAAAAAAAAAGAAGTACTTTGTACCCAACGCACTGAGTTGGTCGAATAGCCGATGTACAACCGTCGACTTTAGAATCTTAATTTGGATACATGCAGGTTTATCTTACAAGGGATGATTACAAGGAAGCCTACCGAAGGAACTCGTCAATGGCGGCGATGGCCTCAAGGCGGACGCGATCAGTTTCAGCAATCACTGCTTCATCATCTTTGTCTTCTCCCGATACCACCTGCATACTCAAAGCACTCATCTGCAAGTTCTATCTTCAGTTGGGCGGTCAAGTCTTCTGCTTCTTGTTTGGAGCTGGCAATAAGGTTCTTCTCTTCCTGGATGCGCTACTCGGTTGCCCGGACCTTAGCCTTGAGGTCCTCTAACTCCTTCTCCAGAAGTTGAAGCCTTTGAGAGTGCGCAGATGTATCAGTCTTAGCATCCAGAGTCGCCTTCTTCTCATTAAGCAATCGGCACCTTCCGGCAATGTCGGGCTTCAAGGGGGCTTGAGAGCGACGAGCTTCAATCCTGTGACGAGCTTGTTCTACCTTTGCCCGAAAGAAAGGGAGGTGCCCGGTTGGCTGGAGCTTGATCTGAAGGACTTCCGAAAGTTGAGAATTGATCTCCTCAAGAATCTGCATCACTGCGTCAGAATCCTGGACCAAGGCATCAATCGGAGCTGACAGAAGGCCCTTCATGTGGAGAAGTTGGCTGGCGACGCTGGTCGGATCTGGCTGATGATCATCAACTTCTAGTATGGCTGAGCCGACGGGATGCAGGGTCAAATGAAAGTAACTCTGAGAGGTTCAGACCCTGAAAGAAAGGTATAAAATTAAGACGGCTAGGGAAAGGGAGATGCAAGCAGCTTGATGATAAAACATACCTGTTCCAGAAAAGGAGTGACAGCTGATGAAGAGACGATCGGCTCCTGCGGACGCACCCTGTCTAGAGAAGGAGTAATAGCCGATGTAGTGGCGATCGGCTCCTGCAGCTGTACCCTTTCTGGAGGAAGACTGGTAGCCGACAAGGTGACAATCGGCTCCTGTGGCAGAACCAACCTGAATTATACTGGTTCAAGTACGCGAGTCCACTCCAGAGGGCTCCAACGTACTTCAAACGTTATAATCCCTTGGCCTGTCGGGTAGCGTCTCGATAAACCACCGATATAGGATCAAATAAGGTTACCTCACACGAAGGTGAGTCTAGAGATACAGTCACCATCATATTTTACATCACAGGGAATTACATTACAAGAGTTTCCAAAAGTAGTACGAAGGTCCAAATTTAGAAAAATTATTACAAACTGTTAAAGATATTGTTTTTGGCAGTGTAAAACATACGCGATGATTTACAACACGTCGTCAAGACGGATATCATGCTAAGCCCGGGCACGACATCACTCGGTATCATCAGTGTTGGCCGGGGACGGATCCCATTCCACGAACCAACCATCTGTAAGAGCACAGGGCCAAGACAGGGGAAGTGTAGGGTCTTCAAAGGCGTTACCTGAAAAACATATAACTAGCAAGGCTGAGTATACTAATACTCAGCAAGGCTTACCCATCTTATGGTATACTTAGCCATGTAACTAGACTTATGAAGGCTCATAATGGTTCTGGATTTAGTTTCAGCTGAAAAGCAACAAAGAGTAGATCCTTAATTTCAACTTTTAGCTTTCAGGTTCTAGTTGATTATCCATTCTAGGTAAGCAACTATAGCTATTCAAGCATGATAGAATCTTTAGCCAAACATCATCTTTGATAATCACAAAGTTGCTCTTGTTACTCTATGTGGTAAAGGGATCAAGCAGTCTCAATCCATGCGAGAAACGGACGATTCCTGAATCGAATTTCAACCTTGCAAGGGTAAACCTAACTCACATGCTTGGAACATCCAACAATTGTTCCGAAGCGATCGTTTGCCTTTCATTCCGACTCGTGGATGAGATCCACCACAAGCGACTGCAGGACCATATGCACACCCAATGTCTGTAGCGCGACTACATGACCATACTCCTGGTTGTCCTGCAACACGTATTCCCACACGTCAAATCAAGTAACCAGAAGAACCAAATACAAGTGGTGGGAGGTATGTCCACTCCTCGGGCCGATTGGTTACTAGGCTTACCGCTTACCATATTTCGCGGCATGTGGCTAGTACTTTCAAACGCTTAACCACTGCTACCACACACTGCGACCTTATCAAATTCATCAACACAGACGGGGTATCATCTCAACCATAATACCTCTCATAAATCCCATCCGTCATCCTTATAGTGATTGCAGGGATGTAAACATTGCAACTCCTATATCGCGCGAGTGACAGGAAATCACCCGACTTCTACCGGTCTTATTAGCAGAGCATTTATGCGATAGAGACTCAGGCACAATACATAGGTTCCTAGGATTTAATGCATCTAGGGTTCCATTTCATCTCCTAGACTTAATGCAAGGTAATATATAAGTATAAGATTGTATAATGTAGAAATTTGAAATACTGGGCTATGCACCGGGGCTTGCCTTTACTGGTGGGGTTGGAGTTAGGGATGTTAGTATTATTATCTTCCGAACTTTGGTTCGGGGCTTCAGATAATCCCTTGGTGACGTTCACTTGGTCTTCAGAAATATCCTCTGCAGACTTCTGGGAGATCTTGTAGGTACCATTTGCGGAAGTAGTCGTATCTACATGCAATGCAATGTTACATTCAAAGTGTGAACATAAAGCTATTTTACTTCACGATAAAGTTGCAATCCAACATTCATTGAACATATTACTCGTATAGCAATCAAAAAGATCTGCAACTAAACTTGGATAGAGCTTTAAGTGGACAACCAATTAAGATGGGCTATTTGTTGAAGACTACAATAGAGTCGATTGGAAACAACAGGGGTTCAGTTGATAGAATTGGTAAAGAAGGGAGCTCTCTATATAGTTTTAGGAAATCTGCTGATTTCTGTTTGGAAGAGAAATCGGCATGAGCAATCTCTGTATATGAGTAGAAAAGATTAGCCGATTTGGGTTCATTCGAGGTTAAATCGGCTGATATAGAGAGGAACGTTGAAAGTACAGTACTTCAAGTACAGAAAAAGGAAGGATCTTGCCGATTGGATTATCAGCATGTTTTTGATCTATCCGATTGGTTGGTGCATTGGTCCTGGTCTTAACCAATGAGGATGCATCAGGTTTAGCCGATTGATGTGCTTTGGTCGTGCCTAATAGAGGAGTATCTACTATGTTAGCTTACTGATCTTGGGTTGTGTACTTTGGCCTGTGTAGCCGATGGATAGGTGCATTGGGTTCCTAATTGATCGATGAAAGCATCGATTACTTTAGCAGAGGGGTGATTCCTAAAACAGCTGTGTCTTAACTGAGATGTGCTTAAGTGTTATCCTAGGTAACTAGGTGTGGTTGTATCGGCTTGATCACGTCAGCACAACAATTGAGTGACGTACAGCCGATGGGGTTATCTAAGCCGGACTTGTTACAAGAACTAGGTGGAACAGAACACTAATATCGGACTAGGCTGATGAGACCACAAGTGCGGAATTAGACTAAAGAGGATGTGGCTGATGGGTTTGTGCCGATGGGGATATGTTCTACAGATGTGCAGCCGATTGGAGTGTGGTTGAGGGTATGTGACCGATAGATATATAGCCGATTTCCTAGCTGATAAATCGGCTGATAGAAGTGCGCGGATAAGGATGGAAACTAAGGATTGATCGGCCATATTTGACCGATATGGAAAACAACTAGAATCGGCTTGGATCGGCCGATAGCAAGAATCCTAAGATTGTGTGTGCATCTCCGATACATCGACTATGTGCAGCTGATGTAGGATAGAACAAAAGAATTGTATCGGCAGTAGCCGATATTAGAAGGGTAACAACCGGATCGGCTAATCAGCCGATGGTAGAAGCATATAAAAAAAATGCATCGGCCGATAGCTGTTACACAGAAACATCATAGATTCAATTGAAACGGATGCTTAGCGGCTGAGCATAGCTACAGAGATGTATTAGCTAAGCAGCAGATACACAAGAACTAACAAGGATCTTTATATGAAAAGGACCTTAAGGAGACTGCAATCATAACAAGGATAATGTCTTGATGGCTGGGATATGAGCACTCGAGTGAAAGGATTAACTAAATATCACACATCTCTACTTGAGACATACATCCTATGATTTACTTTTCAGCTATAACACATGCATATAACACAAGGTACAATAAAGCACTCATTCCCTAATATTTAACCTAGATCACAAATCAAGGAATTTTAGTTCAAGATCACAACATAAAACTTGTAGATTTGACCTAAGGATTCAAACAAAACTGATTTTGTATTTTTATGAATTTTCTACGAATTTCTATGGAATGTAGAAGTTCACTGATTTGAAATAAAGAGGGTTATGGAAATTTTACAGAGAACACCCTAGAACCTTCTAAATCGAAGCGATTAAGTCCCTGGTCGGAGAAAACAGAGAATAGAAAGAAGACAACGATGTTCCGGCAAAGGGGTTGCCGGTGCTAGGAAGATTCAGTGGGTTAGGGCAAACCTTGGGGTAGCCTTGGTTGTGGAGGAGAATGGACGGAAAGTGAATTCCCGCGGCGAATAGGATCGGCGGCGAGAAGTGCTCGACGGTGGCGAGGTTTCGTGGGTGACGAAGAAGCTTGCCAGGGGTTGTAGTGGGCGGAGAATGGCCGGAGGAATACTCCCCACGGTGACCCGTGGTGACGGCGGTTGGCTTTGTCATGGCAGCGATATTTCGGTGAAGGGGTTCGAAGAGACTCGATGAGGGGGTCCAGGAGCTTCCTCGAGGTGTTGTTGTCTTGCTCGGGCGATCGACGAGGAATAGGAGCTGCTGGACATCGTGGATTTATGGGAGGAGACGATGGGGCCGGATTGGTTCGCTATGCTGACTACTCCGCGAACCTTAGGGTTCTCCTGCTCACGGGCTGAGCCTCCTCTGCTCACGCGCGTGTGCTGCTGAAACATGGCCAGCACACCCGCGTAGCCTCCTGCAGGACCGCCGCGTCTGGTCGCATCTCCTGTGCGCCGCTCCCGCTCGCACAAGATGTAGCTCTGCTGCCCTCTCCGCCTGCTGCGACGCCATCCGGGCCGGCCTACCGCCGCCGCCAGCAGAACGCTCCCGCTCCACTGGCCCCTAGCCTGCTCGCGCGTGGCATGTTGCCTCGCACGCGCACGCGCTTGCAGAAATGAGCCGAGCCGGCTGCTGGTCCTGTGCCATGCCACACTCACCCCCTCTGTCTTCCCGAGAACCGAAGCCCGCCCGCACCGGGTCCATCTCCACCGCCACCCGACGAGCGCCGGCCCGAACACCCGCCAGCACGTTGACGCCCACAAGGAACCCCACTGCTCCCGTGCGGATCCGCCCGCAGCCGCCGCTCCGCAGCCGTCGCCGGTGCTGCGCCGCGCGCCGGACCCGTGGCGGGCCATCTCCGCGTGTGGCCTCGCTGCCCCCTGGGCGGGTCCGCCCCGAGCTGCCGCGCCTCAGCTCCATCCACGCACGCCCGAGCCGCATGCGTCCTTGGCCCGCACCGCGCGTGTGCCGCTGCCGCTCCTCTCCCGCTCGCGCACCGCCACACCACGCCCGCTCCAGTGCCTCCGCCGCGCCCTGCACGCCGTCGCCGGCCCCACGTGCCTCTCGGATCCACGCCGGGCCGCCGCGCCGCGGCTCCTCCCGTGCACGCGCGCTTGCGCGCCGCCGCCGGTCGCCCACGGGGGCCTCGGTGCCGTAGCCGCCCGCCTGCGCAGGAGGACACGGGGAAGGAGACCCCTGGGCGCCGCCGCCTCCGCCCAAGCTCGGCGCAGAGGGAGGGAGGCACGGGGAAGGACCCAGAAGAAGCACCGCCGGTGGAACGGGAGAGATGCTGGAGAGAAGAAAAACAGAGAGGAGAAAGAGAAATAGGACTTCACAAGGACTTATGCGCAAATTTAGAAATTTGCAGGGACCTCTTGGTAAAGTAAAATTTCTCATTAATCTAAAACCCTAATGAAGAAATGCCCAAAATGAAAGTTGGAGAGTTTTTCAAACTCTACAACATTGCTTTAGGGCCCAAGTTCAAAAACCCAAAGCTTATATCTTTACATGTTAAATTTTGAACAAAGGTTGGATTTGAATTACATTTGTCCTAAAGAATGTAATTTCATAATATTTAGGACCTAAATGCAAGCATTTATGATATGTCATGATGACGGGATAGACACGTCATAATGATTGGATAGACATGTCATGATGACTTGCACCTTTTTACACTTTAGACCTGAGTAACTTTGAAAGTTACTTTTGTAATTCAACTACTTGCATAAAAGGACTTGTACTTTTGTAAAATTACATAAATACCCTTATTTTCACAACTTTACCCAAATTTTTACACAATTCAACATATACATTTCAAATGAAACTTTTGGATAAATATATATTTTTTACAGGGGATAAAGTAGGAAAAACATGTTTGCGAAACCACCCTTCACTTATTTTGAAGTTACCTCCTATCCAATTACATTTGCAAAAACAACCCTAGTTTTTCCATAATTACAAAAATACCCTTTTTACTTGCACATTAAATTTTCAAAAGCTTCACATAAACACACACAAGCTTTACACTAACAAGCACATACTTCACACTAACAAATTATGTGCCTAGCTTACAGGTACTTGAACTGTCACAGCTCCTGCAGAGAAGGACCGACAACCGATGTGGTGACGATCGGCTCCCGTAGATCTTGAAGGCCAACCAAGGTATCAGCTGGCATTGCGGGGTTTTCTGGGGTCGTTAGGATTGGATCCTGAAGGATGACTAAGGCATTGACCGTCATCAAAGGATACTTTGGGACCTCTTGTGTTAGGTTTTCTTGGCGCGTTGGCTCTTTCCCACTAGAAACATCTACGATATCAGCCTACAAGCAAGGAAAGAGCAGTTAAACTAAAATATACATGTTCAGATGATCAGTTGTAAGAGGGACGATATAAACCTAGTTGGCGATCAAAGCTTCTTGGTCGGTGGAATATGGTCCAGCCTCTTTCCGAATCTTTCTTGCAGTCATCTTTCTCGCCTTCGTTTGGGCTCGGGGGGCAGCAATGTCAGAGGATCGCTTCCACTTGGGAGTTGATTTCATGGAGCTAGGCTGGATCCGCATGATGGCCTTTGACGGGGGAGGTGCGTTTCTGCCAAAAAGGACCACGGGGGCAACTAGTGAAAACTGGAAGGTGGAGCCATCATCATTCCTGGGCTCCGGACCATCTTCGTCTGCAGAGAAAATGAATGGAATCAGAGAAGGGGCTAAGTGGAGTCAGGAGGAAATACTCAACTATTGGTAATACTATTGAAAGAAAGCAAGTCAATCTTCTAGAATACTCTTGACCATGCAAGAAAGAAGATATTTTGAAGGTGAAGATATTACCATTGATATAAATATTTATGGAAAGTTCTAGAGTCACTTGTCTTATATGGCAAGTGAAAAAAATATCTAGGAATATTCTAGAATATCTTTTGTTGTATGGTAAAGTAGAAAATATCTAGGAATGTTCTAGAGTAGGGGACACATGTCATCACCATATGTGTCGCCATGGTCTATATATATGAGAACCCCCTCTCCCTCCCCTAGTAACCTAAGAGGCAACAACACATACAAGACACAAGCATTAGAGAGAGTTGGGGTTATAGTGCTAGGTGAGTGCGTGAATGAGTGCTAGGATAGCCACTTAAGAAGTGTTCACACTCTCGTGTAATATTGTTGTTCGTGTAATAAAGTGTTGTTCAAAAGAGTTGGTCTCCCAATCTGCTTCTATAGTTTCTAGCTACTTATTGTGTGGATTGTGATCTATCAAAAGTTGGCTTTGCCCCCGGGATCAGAACGGTCCAAGCTTCATTTGAAGGTTGGCTCTGCCACTCGGAAGCAAGCTTCATCTGTAAGTTGGCTTTGCCACCCGGGAGCTAGAAGGTCAGCCCTGCAGCCAAAAAGGACCAAAAGACACTAAGTAATTAGAAATTATAAAGCTATCCACTATAGAGTGAGTTGGTGTTCCTAGGTATAGGTTCACCTTCAAGAGGGTGATTAGGGCCACCTCCGTTTCCAACAATTGGTATCAGAGCCAAGTTCATCCGGGATTGTCATCTTGAGGAGGCATCGGTGAGCACAAGTGCTTGTGGTATCCACTGTCAAGCAGGCGCTAAGGGGAGACTCTGTCGGTGCACAGTCTGTGACTGTGAAGCTTGTTGGTCAGGGACCAGAGGAGCTGACACTGGGCGTCGATCACTATAGCAGATCTTGGCGCAAGCAGTGGAATCAGGACACTCAACAGCCACAACTATGGTTATTGGAAGACTTACATCGAGTCCTACTTGCAAGGTCAAGATTTGTGGGAGGTTGTTGCAGGCAGTAAGGTTGTGTCTCCAGTGATGGAGAAGGATCAAGGGGAGCCCTTGTGAAAATGGAAAATTAAAGCTGGCAAAGCTATGTTCGTGTTGAAGACTACAATCGAGGAGGACCTACTAGAGCATATCAGAGATGCAGATACTACGAAGACAGCTTGGGAGACTTTGGAAAAGTTCTTTTCCAAGAAGAATGAAGCACGCCTACAACTCCTAGAGAATGAGTTAGTAGGTATCTCTCAAGGAACCTTGACTATCAGTCAATATTTTACCAAGGTGAAGTCTATTTGTCGAGAGATATCATGCAAAGGAAAGAAGTCCTTCTTCAGGGGGAGCAAGAGGAAGAGAAATAAAAAATATCAACCAAAAAAGCAAAATGGAGGGTGCTTCAATTGTGGTAAGGCTGGCCATTTTGCTAGAGATTGTCGTCTTCCAAAAAGACGTTTTGAAGGAAATATAGCCACTACCATAAAGGAAGAGAAAAAGGAGGAAGCACCTAACAGTGAAGAAGAATGGGATATTGAAGCCGGTTTTTCTCAAGAAGTAGAAGATAATGAGTTGGAGGAGGACATGGAGGCACCTGCTTTTGCAGCGACAATTGATCCAAAAATTGACTATAAGGAAGATTGGATCATTGATTCTGGGTGCTCCAATCATATGACTAATGACGACAAGAAGTTAGAGGATATGACAGACTACAAAGGAGGAAGAGAAGTATTAATAGCCGATAATTCAAGATTGGCTATTTCTCAATTTGGAAAGACAACCATTCCAAGGTATGGTCCTCATCAACTCCAACTCAACAAGTATATCATGTCCTCGGGTTGAAGAAAAATCTTCTATCAGTCTCTCAGTTGACAGAAGAAAGAAAATATGTTCTCTTTGGACCAGAAGGTGTGTCTATATACAGAAAAGTAAAGGCGATTGGCACACCAATTTTGGAAGGAAAGAGGAGACAATTAGTCTATGTCCTCTCTGCTGAGTCCGCTTATGTGGATAAGACTTGAAGGAGTGAGACCGGGGATTTTTGGCATGCCTGCCTTGGACATGTCAATTATAGGAAATTAAAGGAGATGATGCAAAAGCAAGTTTTGAAGGGGCTTCCTCAAATGGATATCTGAATTGATACGGTTTGTGCCAGTTGTCAGTTTGGCAAGGCTCATCAATTACCATACAAAGAGTCTGAGCACTGATCGATGACACCGTTGGAACTCATACATTCGGATGTTTTCGGTCCGGTGAAGCAAATATCTCTTGGAGGTATGAGGTACATGGTGACTTTTATTGATGACTTCTCAAGGTATGTTTAGGTTTACTTTATAAAGGAGAAGTCAGAAACCTTTTTGAAGTTTAAGGAGTTTAAGGAGAAGGTGGAAGGTGAGCTCGATATGAAAATTAAGTATCTTCGGACTGATAATGGGAAAGAATATTCATCAACTGAGTTCACCAACTATCTCAAGGAGTATAAGATAAGGAGGCAATTAACATGCCCTCATACCCCACAACAAAATGGAGTTGCAGAGCGAAAGAATCGGCATCTTGCAGAAATATGTCAAAGTATACTCCATGCAAAGATTGTTCCTGGAAGGTTCTGGGCTGAGTGTATGAGGACAGCAACCTATGTGATTAATAGGCTCCCACAATCAAAGTTGGGATTCAAGTCTCCTCATGAGATGCTATGGAAGGTGAAGCCAATGGTAAGCCATCTCAAGGTCTTTGGATGTGTATGCTACGTATTTGTGCCAGACCACCTAAGGAGCAAGTTTGAAAAGAAGGCAATTCGATGCATCTTTGTGGGCTATGATGATGCACGGAAAGGTTGGAGGTGCTGTGATCCAACCACAGGGAAATGCCACATCCCAAGGAATGTGGTGTTTGATGAAGCTTCGGCATGGTGGTCTCCTGAGAAGGTTGCGTTGCCGGAATCTCATGACTTGGTGGAGGTACCGGAAGAGATTCAAGAGGAGTCTCATGATGGCTTTGAGAAGGTTCTAGAAGAAGTACAAGGAGAGGAGCAAATCCCCACTAGGGATCATTCTCCAAGCAAAGGGAAGAGCCCATGGAAAACGGGTGTACATTGGCCAGCTCAAAAGAAGGTTCAAGAGCCTATCCCGGAGGACAACAAGGAAAATAGGGCCACCTCCAAGGTATGGGTTTGTTGCTCTCACTGCTGAATTACCTATTGAGCCATCTTCATATGAAGAAGCAGAAAAAAGTCAAGAGTGGCAAAATGCTATGAAGTCCCTGAGGAAGAGGTATTACTGTCAGCCCATCATTCTTCCTTCTAACTTCGCTGAACTCCTTTTTGGTTCCATTTGCTCTTTTTGCAGTAGGAAGATGGTCCGGAGCCCAAGAACGATGATGGATCTAACTTCCAATTCTTGCCAGTTGCCCCTGTGGTTCTCTTTGGCAAAAATGCACCTCCCCCTTCAAAAGGCATCATGCGGATCCAGCCCAGCACCGCGAAGTTGAGCCCCAAGCGGAAATGTTCTTCTGACGCTATTTACCCCCGAGCCCACACTAAGGTGAGGAAGATGCTTGTCAGGAAAATTAGGAAGGCAGCTGGGCCATCCTCTACCAGTCAAAGCTGTCCAGGTTTGGATCACCCCTCTCATAGTTGATCCTCTGCACATGTACATTTTAACTTGATTACGCTTTCTTTTCTTGCAGTCCGTTGTTGTGGACATTTCTAGTGGGGAGGAACCCGCATGCTAAAAGGACTTAGCTCCAGAAGCTCCGGAAGATTTTCTGGCACCGGTCAGCACCCCTGGTTACCCTTCAAGATCCCATCCTAAAAGCTCTGAAAGGCCCTGCAACACCGATCGATGCAACAGTCACCCTTCAAGGTCTGCAGGAGCCGGTCGCCACCGCGCTGGACGTTGGTCCCTCTCTAGAGGGGCGTGCTGTCACCTTGTCGATTGTCAGCCTTCCTCCAAAAGGGGCACGCCTGCAAGAGCCGTCCGCTGCTTCATCAGCTGTCACTCCTCCTTCTAAAAGGGTAAGTCCCCAAGAGCCAATCATCACTTCACCCGCTGTCATCGCTCCTCCTTCAAAAAGGACGCGTCCTCAGGAGCTGATGAGTACTTCATCAGCTGTCGTTACTCCTCCTCTGGAACAGGTATGTTTTATCTCCAGATTGGTTACATCTTTCCTTGTGCTGCCCTACTCACACGCCTTCTTTCAGGGCCTGAACCTCTCGGAGTTGCTTGCATTTGATCCTGCATCTGTCGGCTCGGCCACACTAGAAGCCGGTGATCCTCAACCGGATTCGACCAGTGTCACCAGTCAACTTCTCCGTGTGAAGGACCTTCTATCAACTCCGATCGACGCCTTGGTCCAGGACTCCAGTGCAATAAGGTAGATTCTCGAGGAGATCAACTCTCAACTTCCTGTAGCTCTTCAGATCAAGCTCTGGCCAACCGGGCACCTCCCTTTCTTTCAGGCAAGAGTAAAAAAGGCTCATCATACAATTGAGACCCGTCGCTCTCAAGCTCTCTTGAAGGCCAACATTGCCGAGAGGTGCCGATCACTTAACGAGAAGAAGGCGGTTCTAGATGCCAAGGCTGATACATCAGTGCATTCTCAACGGCTTCATCTTCTGGAGAAGGAATTAGATGATCTCAAGGCTAAGGTCCGGGCCACCGAGTAGCGCATCCAAGAAGAAAAAGACCTTATTGCCAGCTCCAAACGGGAAGCAGAAGTCCTGACCGCTTAACTGAAGGTAGATCTTGCGGAGCTGAGCGCTTTGAGTAGGCAGGTGGTGCCAGGAGTGGACAAGGAAGACGAAGCAGTGATTGCTGAAGCTGACCATGTCCGGCTTAAGGCCATTGCTGCCATCGACGAGTTCCTTCAGTAGGCTTACTTCTAACAGATAAACCTGCATGTATATATTTAAACTCTGACACACCTGACATCACTGACACACCTGACATCCTTTATAATATTTGAAGCAATCTTCAAGCATGGTGGGCCAGTAATACCCTGATTGCCTAATCAACCACTTCATCTTGTGAGCCGATTGGTGAGTCCCATAGGTTCCTTCATGGACTTCATGTAAGAGCCAATTGGACTCAACCGACCCTAGGCATTTAAGCAGCAGTCCTTCTAAAGTCCTGTAGAACATATCATCCCCCTATTAGGACATATCTCATAGCTTTGTAGCATATCCTCTTCGGTGCCCCCCGAGCCGAATCCTTCAAATAATTGAAGATATCGGCTCTCCAATCTCCCTGGTCCAGTAGGTGTACCTGAAGATCAGTTTTGTCTACTACAGCCTTGTACCCCAAAGCCATCTGTGCCAAATCATTGGCCTCAGAATTTCGCGCCCTAGGTATCCAATAGAAATTTATGTAACTGAACTGGGCCATCAGCTCTTGACGTTGTACCCAATGGGAAAAGCAACTAGCTCTCACATTTGTATTCTTCTGTGAGCTGAGAAATCACCAATTTCGAGTCCCCAAAAATTTCCAATGCTTCAGCTCCGACCTCGAGAAGCAACTCCATACCTTTACACGCCACTTCGTATTCTGCGAGGTTATTGGTGCAAGCGGTAGGCAATCTGATTGAAAAAGAATACATTGCCCCCCGAGGTGATACAAGCAGGATACATATGCCACATCCATCTCCACAAACTGACCCGTCGAAATACATGGCCCATGCACATATGGAAAGTGCTGCTATGCTAGTATTGACCCTCTCTGCAATAAGATCCGCCAATGCCTGCCCTTTGACCGCTTTCACGGGTTGATATCGGATGTCGAACTCTGCCAATGCAAACATCCATTTTCCCGATCGGCCTTTCAACACAGGAGCCGATAGCATGTGTTTTATGACATCCGATTTGCAGATGATAATTATCTCGGCTGATAGCAGGATATGACAAAGCTTGGTGCATGTAAAGAATAAACAAAGGCATAATTTTTCGATATCAGGATACCTTGTCTCTGCGTCTAGAATCCTTCTGCTCAGGTAGAACACAACCCTCTCTTTGTTGTCATGCACTTGTATCAGTACTGACGCGATGGAGGTGTCACCTACTGACAGGTACACATAAAATGGCCTATCTTGTTGGGGTGGAACAAGCACAGGTGGTTTTAACACATACTCGTTGATCTCTTCAAATGCCCTTTGCTGCTCTGCCCCCCAACGCAACTCTTTGTTGGCTTTAATTTTTACCAACTCCATAAAAGGCTCAATCCGCCTGGAGAGATTGGAAATAAACTTTCTAACAAAGTTAATCTTACCAATGAGCTACTCGAGCTCCCTCTTCATAGTAGGTGGCACCATGGTGCATACGGCTTCTTGACTTTTTAGGCTGATCTCAATTTCCCTTTCATGCACCAAAAAACCCAAAAACTGATCGGCCGAGACGCCAAAAGCGCACTTCTTCGGATTCATTCTAAGCCCGAACCTTCTAATTCATTCTAGAACTTGTCGTAAGTCCACCAGCTTGCCGATCAAGTCATGAAAAATGTAGTTCATGGCACGCTGATACATAGCGCCAGCATTCTTCAACCCAAAAGTCATAACCACATATTTGAACAGACTCACTACCCCAGGTACTCTGAATGCAGTCTTGTTTATATCCTCGGGAGCCATAAAGATCTGGTTATAACCGGCATTGCCATCCATGAAACTTAAGATCTTATGACCGGCAGTCGCATTAATTAACATCTCTACAACAGGCATCGGATATTCATCCTTTGGAGTAGCCCTGTTGAGGTCTCTGAAGTCCACACAAACTCACCATCGGCCGTCCTTCTTCTGCACAGGTACAACACTTGAAATCCACTCGGTATACCTGCAAGGCCTGATAAATCCTGCTTCATTTTCTCCACTTCCTTTTTAACTTCAACTAAGACCTCAGCCTTCATCTACCGTGCTTGCTGCTGGAACGGCCGAAATCCATTCTTGAGAGGGAGCCAATGTTTGACTATGTTTCTATCCAACCCAGGCATCTCCGTGTAATCCCAGGCGAAGCAATCTGCGTATTCCTTTAGCAAAGCTATCATCAACCTCGTAAACATGGGCGTAACTTTTTGCTGACAAATGTTGGTTGTGGCTTATCCTCATGACCAATATCTACTTCTTCGAGCTCGTCAGCTGATGTAAACCCATATCCTAGTTTCCCATCATCTGTTAAATCAGCACTGCAGATGGACAAAGAAGATAATAAAAAGAATTTCGGCCGATCATCGAGATCGGCCACTTTATATCCTTCACTGCGTTTTGAAACTTTACAACAAGAGTATGGCCGGCTATCAAAGCGTGCTTCCTGTAACTGTACAACACTTGACATCAAAGATTTATACTTTATTTCTTGGGGCCGATTGTGGGGATCGGCCTCATTAAGTGCGTCAGAGTAGCTTGTTTTCGTGACTCATCTATTCTGTAAGGCCAGTGGATAAGACCAGCCTCACCCCATTTTTTGTAGCTTCAACGCTGTCGCAGCCTTCCAAACTGACCCCTGAGATTGGCTCTTGGTCCTCCGCATCCCAAATGCTCATAGCAGCATGTGAGATCTCTATCGAGTCATCCATCCCACTAGATTAGACATTGATGCATTGTGGAAGAGATGCAGCAGTTGGTATGGATCCAATCCCTACCAAGCAAGACTTTGTATGTGCTCTTGCTGTTAACGATGAAGGAGGAGGTCGGGACAGTCTTGTTTCCAACGGTCAGATCCACACTAAGGACACCTTGAGCTTCTGATGTCTGTCCGTTGAAGTCACTTAGCGTGACGTTGGTCTTGATCAGATCCCCAGCTGACCGCCCCAAGCGGCGAAGTACTGAGTACGGCATTATATTAACTGCCGCTCCTATATCAACTAACATCTTGTTGACGGGCTGACTGTTTATGTAACCCTTGAGATATAAATCCTTCAAATGCTTGTAGTTCTTTGCTTGTGGCTTCTCAAATATTACCGGCCACGGCCCCAAGTCAAGCTGGGCTACCGATAACTCCTCATAGGCTCGAGCGTGGAATTCTGCAGGGAGCACAAACACCATGTGTGTATTAGTCGATGTCTTCACATCGGCTCTTGTTAACTTTGGCCGCCACTCTTTCCTAGGAGGGTCCGACCCTTTTCTGCGCATAGTGGACTTTATCCGCCAAATCTGGGCGCGCCTTCCTTAGTGACTCTAGATATCTAGCCTTGGCTTCTTCCAGGCTATGCAACCGTTGAACCCTGCGTTTCTGAGAACGGTTAAGTCCATCAGGGCACCATCACGGACGGTGATACTTATCTTCTTCTTCTTCAAAGTCCACCCTCCTTTTCGGTGGTTGAATCTGCTCCTGCTGAGTTGGCACAGGGCCCAAATGCCGAAAAACTAAGACCCCCTTTGCGTCTTGCTTCCCAGGTCCACACTCTGGGCAGTCCTTGGTAGTGGGCAATCGACTCATGCCGGAATCCCATCAATACCTGAAGAACGGGCAATGCCAATGATCACGCGCATCTTCCTGTTTCTTCAAACGCTTTTTGGTATGACGTTCATACTCCTCTTCCTCTGACTCATGCCAGAGACACTGTTGGTACTGGTATTCGTACTTCCTGAGGAGATCAGAAGAAGCCGGGCGCTGATTCCTGACATGCCTCACTTGTTCCTCTGTGATATATCCCTTTTCTTCTTTTTGGGGCCGATCGCAAGGATCAGCCTCCTCATTCTTGGTTTGGCGACGCGATGCAAACCCTGCCATATTGATGCTGAGCGTGAAATCCAATTGCCGCCTCACAGTGTAGTCATAACCTTCCACCTTGTTCATACTTGGGAAGGGCTGGGTATCGACCTTCATGGCGGTTTGGCCCAAGATCAATCGGCCTTACTCAATATCCGATTGGATCTGTCGACGGAGTTCCTTGCAATCGCTTGTGTTGTGGGTGAAAGAGTCATGCCACTTACAATATGATCTCCCCTACAGTTCCTGCGCTATAGGAAGCTTATAACCTTCAGGTAACTTCAACAGTTTTTCTTTCAGTAACAGATCGAATATCTGTTCAACTTTACTCACGTTGAAGTCGAAACATTTCGTAGGAAGCTTACAACTTTCAGGTAACTTCAACTGTTTTTCTTTCAGTAATAGATCGAATATCTGTTCAACTTTACTCACGTTGAAGTCGAAACCTTTTGCAGGCCCTTATTGTTTCACCCACTTACAGGACACGGTGTTTGCCCCCCGATTCCATTCTACGACTGCCACTTCCTGATCATCCCAGAGTCCTCAGCTTCCTCTGTGTCGACCTTTGTCACTTGACGCTTGAACTTATCTTGGTATAGCTCTGGGTGGCGCTGCTCATGCGTTGTTAGCTTTTGCACCAAATGCTCCAAAGAGGTAAACTTCAGTTGGAAAGCCAGATCCCTGATCGGCTTTAGTAATCCCAAAGATGCCAACTCGACCACCTCCTTCTCCGAAATCCGGGTCGAGTAACACCGGTTCTTACCTCTCTGAAGCGTCGAATATATTCCGCCATGGTTTCCACACGCTTCTGCCGCACTTGCGCCAAGTCAGCAATTCCTGCTTCTGCAGCCTCCGAGTGATAGTGAATATGAAATTGCTCCTCCAGCTGCTTCCAGGTGCGGATCGAATTAGGGCCTAATTATGTATACGATCCAAAGGCTGGCCCTGTGAGAGATTGCGAGAAAAACCTCACTCGCAAGGGATCCGACACCAAAATCGTCCCTAATTGTGCTAAGTATCGGCTCACGTGCTCGATAGAGCTAGATCTTTCTGCTCCACTGAATTTGGTGAATTCAGGAAGCCGATACTTAGGTGGTAGGGGAATTAAATCATAATCTCTAGGATACGGCTTAGTATAGTCGATCGCCCTCCTTTTCGGTAGAATGCCAAACTGATCTCTTAGGATGGCACTGATCTATTCTGCCATCTGTGCTCCTGGGGACGAGTGTGCACTATCGTAACTCAGTTCGGTGGCATAAGCAGCTAGCCACGCTTGTTTGTCTGCATCTGTTCCAGGAACTCCTCCAGCCGCCCTCTATACTGAGTGTACCGGATTATTACTATCCAGTGTATAAGCACACATATATCCATGCGGGATCTCCTTGGGTGGCTCGCTGAAGATTTGGTGGTCTACAGGATCACCTCCAACCTTATAAACAACATAGGCCAGAGAGCCATGTGATTCTACAGCTGCAAGCACATAAGGCAGTGGTAGCCTAGCCTAGAATGGCAATTCTCCCTTGTAACTCCCAAAGGTAGGCCCCGTTGGAGAGTATTGATGCTTCATAATTTCCTGGACCACGCGCAGCGCAACACGCTCGAAAGCATTAACCAAGCTCTCGGAATGTCGGTGTAGTGAGTGGGCCACCACGTAGTTTACTTCCTGACGTAGAGATCTGGTACGATCTTCTGACGGGGTGGACAGATCCACTCCATCAACGGCGCCTTCGGGTGAAAATCCTTTCCACCTGACGCCGTGGTGGCGGGTCTTCTCGAAGGAGCCGATGAGATCGGCTTCGAAGTGGGCTTTAATCTTATCGTATTTCAGCTTGTGTTCAGCAGGCAGCTCCTCGTAGGTGATCGGTTCATCCCTCATCATCTCACCAACAGAAGTCGATGGAGTTGATGAAGACGGTGAAGATTGTCCCACCGGGCGTGCCAGAATGTGTGGTCGATCGAAACCCACCGGCAAGCAACGACAGGCAACACGAGGAGCCGGGAGGCTCCCGGGAGTGCTGGTGGGCTCCGGTCCCTCGGTCAACGGCCTGAGATTCGGCACACGTCCTGGCTTCTGGGTTGCTAGGCGTGCCACCTGACCTTGTACCTGATCAGGAAGGTGTTATATATTAGTTTTCTACATGCACAGACACGTATAAAAGTTAGTCCAAGCCGTGGTTGGCTCATCGGATGATTCCCAATATCGGCTGTAAAGAGCCGATTGTATTCAATACCTGATCGGATCTATAAGTATAGCAAATATATCAAACGGTGATATGAATCCAGCTCCATAAACATCAAGCTAATCCAATCTAGGACGATTAAAGCTTTCACTACGTAATCCGAATATCCTACACATAATTGAGCCTAACAGATACAAAAGGTAACGAAACAACAACCTAAACAGAGGCCTAAAAACCAACCAAAAGCTGATTCCCGGAACAATCCCTTTTTAAGCTGTTACAAAGTACCCAAAATACCGCTGGAACATTCAATCCGTTTGAAGAGCCTAATCATGCAGAAATTAAACTAAATCCTCAATTGACGAAGACTAACCATAACAGATTGGATCTACTAAACAAGAACGGAGCAAAGCGCTGCCCTTATACCCAAAGTCAAATACAGGGGTAGCCGGACGTTTACAAGTAACAAGCAATGCATAATTAAAGCATGGAAGAGCCGATGCTACTCTATAAACGCTAAGATAACTAATATTACTCGCCATCATCAACACTTCAGAATGAGAAACATGAAAGGTAAATAAGCAAGAACAATGCCGCCCCGATCACGCAAGGCGTGATCGGGGCCGCATGACGCTTACCGAGAAACCCTAGAATAGGGGTGGCGATGCACCAAGAGTTGTTGGTGAATGATTGATTCAATTCCCTTATTGATTATCCAGGGTACATATTTATAGTCCGTAGACTTGCCTTCCCTAACCAATCCTAACTAAATACGACATGAATCTTAACTATCTCTATCTAAACTATTGAAACACACATGCCTATCTAGATACATGGCCAACCTTGGCCTCAAACACCTGCATAAGGTCCGATTCGCAAGCCCACTATGACTATCCTTCGAGCCCATCTTGCTCCTCGGCCCACCTTTCTGGCCCGCCTGAATTATGGCGATAACAGCATCCCAATGTAGAGGAGCGCAGGCCTCGTAGGCGGCAATGGGGTCGTATTCTGGAGTGGCTTCTTGGGTGGACTTAGACTCGAAGGAAATGGCGGAGGAAGCAGAGGAAGAAGAAGAAGCCATTACGAGAGAAGGAAAGTTGTATTAGGTGCGGTTGCTAATGGCTGAAAGATGGGGATGAGAGAAAGAAAACTACCGGGGGCAGGTTTATAAAGATAGAGTGGAATATGAATCGGCACCGTGACGGTTTCCAAGGAGTTTAATGCGGAGCAATCACATCCCCTGGAAGTTGAAGACGCACACCTGTACGGATTTTGGAAGTCGAAGAGGCGGGGTGCTGAAAAAGATAGAAATGGTTTCGAAATAATTATTACCGAAACCAGGGGGCATGTGTTATCGCCATAATTTAGCTGGGCTAGAAGGTGGGCCGTGAAGCCAGATGGGCTCAAAAGATAATCGTAGTGGGCTTGCGAATCGGCCCCTGTGCGGGCGTTTGAGGCCAGGATTGGTCATGTGTCTAAATAGGTGTGTGCGTTTAAAATAGTTTAGATAGAGATAGCCAGGATTCGTGTCATGGTCAGTTAAGATTGGTTAGGGAAGGCAAGTCTTCAAACTATAAATATGTACCTTGGATTATGAATAAAAAAAGCACAAAAATAATCATTCACATCAACTCTCGGCGCATCGCCACCCCTATTCTAGGGTTTCTCAGGTAAGTGCCGTGCAGCCCCGATCACGCCCTGATCACCCCTGAAGCGTTGTTGATGGCGAGTAACACTAGTTATCTTGGCATTTATAGAGTAGCATCGGCTCTTTCATGCTTTATTCATGCATCGTTTGTTAATCTTGGCATTTATAGAGTAGCATCGGCTCTTTCATGCTTTATTTGTGCATCATTTGTTATCTGTAAACGTTTAGCTGTCCTCGTGCTCGATCTCGAGTGTAAGGGCAGCACCTCACTCTATTCTTGATTAGTAGATCCAATCTGTTATGGTTAGTCTTTGTTTATTGAAGATTTAGCTTAACATCTGCATGATTAGGCCCTTCAAACAGGTTGAACGTTCTGGCAGTACGCTTGATGCTTTGTATCAACCTAAAGAGGGATTGTACTGGGAATAGGCTCTCTGTTGGTTTTTAGGCCTCTATTTAGGTTGCTATTTTGTTATCTTTCGTATCTGTTAGGCTCAATTACGTGTAGGATTTTCTGGTTATGTAGTGAAAGCTTTAACCATCGTAGATTGGATTAGCTTAATGGTTACAAAGCAAGTTTTATATTACCATCGGATATGCGTGCTTTATTCAAATGCTTAGATCCGATCTGATACTGGACACAATTGGCTCTTTACAGCCAAGATCGGGAATAACCCGATGAGCCGATCACAGCTCGGACTAATATTTACATGTGTCTGTGCATGCAGGAAACTAACATAAATCACTTCTACACCTTCCTGATCAGGTATAAGGTAAGGTGGCACACATAGCAACCCAGACGCCAGGTCGTGTGCCGGATCTCGGGCCGTTGACCGAGGGACTGGGGCCCACCAGCAGTCCTAGGAGCCTCCTGGCTCCTCGTGTTGCCTGTCGCTACTCGCCGGTGGGTTTTGACCGACAACAGTTACTCAGCAAGTGGAGTAAATTACATAACATGCAAGGCTGTAATCAAGGAAAAGCTGACATGGTTTGACTGCGATAAGTATTTTTAGTTGATCAAGTTTTATTTGGCAAGCATTAAATAAACGTAAGTGTATACCAACTCTTAAATAAATAAAGAGATAAGATAACAACAATAAATAAAGAACATCGATTAGATCATCTTTAAGTTCAATTATCATGTGAGGGTCCAAGCCGCTCTTAACCATGAGCACGGCTGATATATCAGTTTTCACCCACAACTCGTGTTTCTCTTGATGCCCAGATTTGCAAGACCCTTAAACACTTCCAAGGTGAGTGGCAGGGATTCACTACGAGGCCTTTATAAAGATTCTCTAACTTGCAACGGTCCGCTAAGGTTTCAGGCCGCAGTGGTCATAACCCTCCTAATGAGGCGGTACCTTAGCCAAGAACCATAAACAAAGCCTCCAAGAAGACCAAGCTATACCCCATCAACGCACTCCCCTCCTGCCCTTTCGGTAAGACCATTACAATCTAAAGTTTCTAATTAATTAGCCAAGACCAGAGCCATGTAGTATTGTGGTTGCACTATTTTTCTGGGTGGTTCTCCATGTTCCAATTAATGCAATGATCTTAATTATCACCATAAAAGTATTCTAGAACATGAGTAAACAAGTGTAGCATGATTTCAGGTTATCCAACCAATGTCTAAGTAAAAGCAATTAGCATAGCTACAACACAAATATAACAACCCAGGTTTAGTCAAGGAAGTTCAAAAGAAACTAGGCACATCCTTAGTTTGGGATCCATCATATTCTAGACACATGCATGCATATAAAGTAAATATGTGTATTTATAATGTTATTGGGACTGGAGTATGATCCAGGACCACTTGGCTTTGTCAAAGAACTGTTGCTGCTCGGGAACGTCTTCAAAGCTTGGCTCTTGCGGACCCTCGAACTGCGCACCGTCTACCGTAACACACAAGTACCTACAAACAAACAAATACAATAAATAAGAAACATTACACCAAACAATATAAACAGAGCAAAACAATGTTATAAAGCTACTATATATGTTGCAAGGGTCGCGTGAGCGCGAGAATCGATAAAAACAGAGTTGAAACGGAGAAGTTATGGCTAAAACATGATTCTAGGGGCTTATTTGTAGAAGATTTGAAACTACAAAGGCTCTGGACAAAGAAACCATGGACTAGAATAGAATTAAACCTTAGATCTAGGGTTTATATTGTAAAACAGAAGGGCTAAGGATGGCGGGTTCTATTTTTGGAAAAGACAGGGGCCTAAAGAGAATAAAAAGGATCTATTCGTGAATATTTTTGAACTGCCGTGGACTGCGGGTTGATTTCTATGAAACTCAGGGGCTAAAGTGCAAAATCACCTTAGGTTGACCGGTATCTGGTTTACTTGACTCGGGTTAGCTCAAATCTAACCCGTTGGATCGGGATCTAATGACTAGGGACGGCTGATGGCGCGGGGCCGCGGAGCTGGGCGCCGGCTGCGAGCGTAGGCGGCGGCGGATGGCGGCGGGCTCGCCGGACTTGGCCGAATACGGCCGTCCGTGCATGATTTTGAGCGTGGGTTGCATAGGAAGATCACGGGCGCTACGGGAATCTCATCTAAGGACTCGGGTTGGCAAGCCGATGTGACACCCTAGGTGTCAATTAGATCAAATCAATAGAAATAATGTTTGGTATGTGTGAAATTGTGTGGAAATCTAGCAAAATTTTGAAATTAAGGGTATTTGTGTAAATTTAGGAAAATACAAACCCTTTTATGTAAATTAGTTGGGACATAAAGTAACTTTCCAAAAATTACCAAGGGTTAAAGTGAAAAAGTGAATGTCATCATGATCAGCATTAAATGCTTGCAGATAAGCCCAAAAAGTTATAAAATTTGCTTTATTAGGACAAATTTTTGTAAAATTTGATTTGAATGTAAAATGGTGAAATAAAACTGTGTACTTTAAGTTTTTGAGCTTAAGGTCTAAAGCAAAGTTATAGGTTTTGAAAAGTTTTACAACTTTCATTTTGACCATTTTCTCATCTGAGCTTTGTTTTAAAAGTTATAAACTCTTTACAATGCAGTCCCTGTAATTCCTTGGTTTCGCAAATCAGTCCTCTGCTCTTTCTTCTTCCTTCTTCCTCCTCTGGCATCTCCCCTGCTTCTCTGCTCCTCTACTGCCGCGCCGCCGCCCACCTTTCCCGGCCGCCCCTTGCCACCTTCTGCTCCTCCCTCGCTTACGTGCCTCCCCACCGTTCCTTCACCGCCCTAAGCCCGCTCCCGTGGCTTCTCCGCGCGCCCCCACGCGCCCAGTGCCGCCGCCGGCTCGGCCACCTGCACGCCGCCGTGGCGCCCGGCCATGCGCCGCTCCCCTCCCTCCTCTTCTCTATAAATAGCGCCCCCAAGACCTCTTGAAGCTATTTCCCATTCCCTTGTATCTTCCCCTCGCCGGAGCATTGCCCCCAGCACCACCCCGCCGCCGCACGTCGGCCTCCACGCCGGCGGACCTCCTCCGGCCATCCCCTCTCCTCCCAAATACGCCAATCGGTGCGCCTCAAACTCCTAGTGCCCATAGGCCAACACTCCTCCCCCCTTGATGCCCCACCTCGCCGGAATTTGGCCTTAAACCGCCGCCGGTGCTCTGTTTCCGGCCATAGGGACCACATTGCGAGGTCTGAAATCTTTCCGAGGGCCTATATGAAAGTTTTCAATCTTTTCTTCCTTTCCAATGTGCTGAACTTTGAAAATTCCTAGAAAATCGTAGAAAATTCAAAAAAATGTAAAACCAGTTGGACTTGAATCTTCATTTCAAACTCTATCACTTCTGTTTTATGACCATGTTATGAAAATAAATGGTTTGTGCTGTATTTAAAATAGAAGTAAGTGAAGGCTTGTTATTTCATGTGAAAGCATTTTCTGCCTTGTAAAATTCGTAGTAATTCACAGAAAAATCCAAAAATAGCAAAACCTGTTTTGTTAGAAAATAGATTTCAAACTCTATGACTTTTGTTAATAGAGCTTAGTTTGAAACAAAATATTTCTATCTGTATTTTAAATTTAAGTTTAAGGAGTAATGAATACTTAACCTTGTCATTTCATGTTGTTTACTTATGAAATTTGACATGAATGTTCTATGAACTCTAAATAACTTTGTGCAAGTTACAAACTTAACTTTGATTTAAACTTAACCTCTTTTATTTTGGAACTTTCAAATAATCCACCATGCTACTTAAGGTAGTTAGATAAGTGTTAGGATAGCTAACCATGTTGCTCAATGTAGATAACCCTACTGCTTAATGTGACTAAGTAATTTACTTAATACTCGATAAATGACTGCCCAGTATGGGAGTTTGTGTTGTTTGCTAGTGTGTAATGTTGAATGTATTGGATTGCAACTTTATCGTGAAATAGAATATAGATTAATGCATTTTCTAAACTGCATCCTTTTGATCGCATATAGACTTGACGTTTCCGGCCGACGGTGACTATCAGATCCTCCAGGAGCCTGAAGTGGAAATCTCTGAAGCCGCCGGGAACATCACTGAGGAATTAACTGAAGCCCCGAACCTGAGTTCAGAAGGTTTTATTAATATTTCTGACCCCAGCCCCGCCAGTGAAGGCAAGCCCCGGACATAACCCCTACTTTATTACACTGCAACCTATATTATTTATATATATCTTTATGCATTAGGTTCTTAGGAGTTGTTTGGAAACCTTAGTTGCATTATTCCAGGAACCAATGTATTGAACACTAGAACATGAGTCCGACTAGCTGCTCTGCTTATAGGACCGGTAGAAGTCGAGTGATTTCCTGTCACTCGCGCGATATAGGAATTGATTACCTTCATTCCTGCAATCACTATAAGGATGACGGACGGGGTTAGGTGTAATTTCATGGAAGAAAGTGATACCCCGTCTGTGTTGATGAATTTGGTTAAGGTCGCAGTGTGTGGTAGTGGCAGTTAAGCGTTTGAAAGTACTAGCCACATGCCGCGAAATATGGTAAGCGGTAAGCCTAGTAACCAATCGGCCCGGCAAGTGGACTCGTCCCCCACCACTCGACTTTTATTTATGTTACACGCACCGACTGTGAGAGTACGTTCTGCATAGCAGACAGGAATACGGTCATGTAGTCGCGCTACAGACGTATGTCCTGCACATTGGATGTGCGTATAGTCCAGCAGTCGCTTGTGGTGGCTTTGTTCCACGACCCGGAATGAAAGGCAAACGGTTGCTTCGGAACGGCCTGTTGGTGTTCCAAGCGTGTGAGTTAGGTTTACCTTGCAAGGGATAAAATTCGATTCAGAATCGTCCGCCTCTCACGAAGATTGAGACTGCTTATCTCTTTTACCACATAGAGTAAGAAGAGCAATGTTATGATTATCAAAGATGATGTTTGATTAAAGATTATACTATGCTTGAGTAGTTATAGGTGCTTACCTAGAATGGATAATCAACTAGAACCTAAAAGCTAAAAGTTGAAATTAAGGATCTACTCTTTATTACTTTTCAGCAAAAGCTAAATCCAGAACCTTTTGCAAAGCCTGCATGGTCTAGTTATGGGCTAAGTATACCCAACCCCGGGTAAGCCTTGCTGAGTATTAGTATACTCAGCCTTGCTAGTTATGTATTTTTCAGGTCATGTCTCCGAAGAACCTACTCACCCTGTGCCTTGGCCTTCTACTTTGCCTGATGGTTGGTCCGTGGAGTGGGAACCGTCCCCGGCCAACACCGACCCTAACGAGTAATGTCATGCTCGGGCTTAGCATGATGTTGATACGAGCGACGTGTATAATTATCGTACTTTGATTTCCGCTGTTTTGCACTCAAAGGTTATATATGGTTTGTAATAACTGTTAGCACTCTAGTACTTATGCTATTCTGAAAATTTTATAATGTAAATGCCTGTATAATGAAATGTGCTGGTGAATGTATCTCTGGACTCACCTTCGTGTGAGGTAACCTTATTTGATCCTGTGTTCGGTGGTTTATCGGGACGTTACCCGACAGGCCAAGGGATTATACCGTTTGAAGCACGTTGGAGGCCTCGGAATTGGACTCACGTACTTGAGCCGGTATAATTCAGGTTGGTTCTGCCACAGCTGGTATCAGAGCTATAAGGTTACCCTGGAGATACATTTTACCTTAAAAATGTTTTCAGTATAAAAGTTTGACCAACAAAATGTTTGGCAAAACTACGTTGGATTCGTTAAGGATTGTGCTTAGTACGTAAAGCCCTAGGGTAATGTTAATATGGGAATTATAGGTGGCTATAGTATATGTGTGAAACCCTAGATGTTAATTAGGTTGAACCTTTTTGAAATGATATGTGGTGTGTGTGAAATTGTGTGGAAATCTAGCAAAAATTGTGAAATTAAGGGTATTTGTGTAAATTTATGAAAATACAAACCCTTTTATGTAAATTAGTTGGAACATAAAGTAACTTTCCAAAAATTACCAAGGGTCAAAGTGAAAAAGTGAATGTCATCATGATCAGCATTAAATGCTTGCAAATAAGCCCCCAAAGTTATAAAATTTGCTTAGTAGGACCAAAACTTATGCAAAGTTTAAATTGGGTATAAAATAGCAAATAAAACAGAGTGCTTTAGGTTTCCGGGTTTGAGCCCTAAAGCAAAGTTATAGGTTTTGAAAAGTTTTACAACTTTCATTTTGACCATTTTCTCTTTTGAGCTCTGGATTAGCGGGAAATTTATAATTACAATGCAGTCCCTGTAATTCTTTGATTTCGCAAATCAGTCCTCGGCTCTTTCTTCTTCCTTCTTCCTCCTCTGGCATCTCCCCTGCTTCTCTGCTCCTCTACTGCCGCGCCGCCGCCCGCCTTTCCCGGCCGCCCCTCGCCACCTCCTGCTCATCCCTCGCCTACGTGCCTCCCCACCGTCCCTCCACCGCCCTGTTTTTCTCTGCTGGCGCCCTGCTCGCGCGCCACGGCGCCTGCGCGCTGTCAGCGCCGCTCGCCGGCGTCTCTGTGCCGTCGCCGCATTTCCCGGTCCATCTTCCCCGTAGCAACTCCCGGATGAGGTCCTGCTCGCCCGTGCCCCTCCTCTCTTCCCATTTGCCTATAAAAGGCCGCTACAGACCCTCCCCGCGCATGCACAGACCCGCCGCCTCCATTGATGCCGCCGTGAGCTCGGTCGCCGTGGAGCTCTACCCTCCGTTCACTTCCTCCCCAAATTGACAGCACCCTTAGCTCCCCCGTGCTCCACCGCACCTCCCCAACCCGGCCTCTCCTTTTCCCCGACGCCGGAGCGCCGCCGCCGCAGCTCCCTCCCGCCGCCGGCTCTGCCTCACGTCGGCCGCCCATCTCCGGTCGTCTCAGGCCCGCCCAAGAGCACTGGTGCGTAGCCCGTAGTGCCCTCATGCTTTTCCTCCCCTTGCCCCTCACCGCCGGCGAACTACTTGGCCGGAATTTGGCCGGCCCGAGCCCCCCCCACCGCCGGCCATGAGCATGGACCCAATTGCTTTGATTGAAGTTTTTCCAGGGGGCTATGTGTTAAATGTAGGGGCTGGTTTGTAAATAAGTGGCTGTTATTTCATGTGAATGTGTTTCCTGTCTTGCAAAATTCATAGAAAATCGTAGAAAATTCAAAAAAATGTAAAACCAGTTGGAATTGAATCTTCATTTCAAACTCTATCAATTCTGTTTTATGACCATGTTATGAAAATAAATGATTTGTGCTGTATTTAAAATCGAAGTAAGTGAAAGCTTGTTATTTCATGTGAGAGCTTTCCCTGTCTTGTAAAATCTGTAGTAATTCACAGAAAAATCCAAAAATAGCAAAACCAGTTTTGTTAGAAAATAGATTTCAAACTCTATGACTTTTGTTAATAGAGCTTAGTTTGAAACAAAATATTTCTATCTGTATTTTTAAATCTAAGTCTAAGGAGTAATGAATACTTAACCTTGTCATTTCATGTTGTTTACTTATGAAATTTGACATGAATGTTCTATGAACTCTAAATAACTTTGTGCAAGTTACAAACCTAACTTTGATTTAAACTTAAATCTCTGTTATTTTTGGAATTTTCAAATTTAAAATAATCCACCATGCTACTTAAGGTAGTTAGATAAGTGTTAGGGTGGCTAACCATGTTGCTCAGTGTAGATAACCCTACTGCTTAATGTGACTAAGTAATTTACTTAATACTCGATAAATGACTACCCAGTATGGGAGTTTGTGTTGTTTGCTAGTGTGTAATGTTGAATGTATTGGATTGCAACTTTATCGTGAAATAGAATATAGATTAATGCATTTTCTAAACTGCATCCTTTTGATCGCATATAGACTTGACGTTTCCGGCCGACGGTGACTATCAGATCCTCCAGGAGCCTGAAGTGGAAATCTCTGAAGCCGCCGGGAACCTCACTGAGGAATTAACTGAAGCCCCGAACCCGAGTTCGGAAGGTTTTATTAATATTTCTGACCCCAGACCCGCCAGTGAAGGCAAGCCCCGGACATATCCTATTATTTTCTTTACACTGCAACCTATGCTTATTTATCTATATTTATGCATTAAGTCTAGGAATTGTAATGAAACCCTAGATGCATATTTCTAGGAACCAATGTACTGAACATTAGAACCTGAGTTCGACCAGTGCTATGCTAATAGGACCGGTAGAAGTCGAGTGATTTCCTGTCACTCGCGCGATATAGGAATTGATTATTTTCTTTCCTGCAATCACTATAAGGATGACGGACGGGGTTACTTGTAATTTCATGGAAGAAAGTGATACCCCGTCTGTGTTGATGAATTTGGTTAAGGTCGCAGTGTGTGGTAGTGGCAGTTAAGCGTTTGAAAGTACTAGCCACATGCCGCGAAATATGGTAAGCGGTAAGCCTAGTAACCAATCGGCCCGGCAAGTGGACTCGTCCCCCACCACTCGACTTTTATTTATGTTTACACGCACCGACTGTGAGAGTACGTTCTGCATAGCAGACAGGAATACGGTCATGTAGTCGCGCTACAGACGTATGTCCTGCACATTGGATGTGCGTATAGTCCAGCAGTCGCTTGTGGTGGCTTTGTTCCACGACCCGGAATGAAAGGCAAACGGTTGCTTCGGAACGGCCTGTTGGTGTTCCAAGCGTGTGAGTTAGGTTTACCTTGCAAGGGTTAAAATTCGATTCAGAATCGTCCGCCTCTCACGAAGTTTGAGACTGCTTATCTCTTTTACCACATAGAGTAAGAAGAGCAATGTTATGATTATCAAATATGATGTTTGATTAAAGAATTGTACCCTGCTTGAAGTAGTTATAGGTGCTTACCTAGAATGGTTAAAAGAACTAGAATATGAAAGCTAAAATATACATTAAGGACCTACTCTTTATTGCTTTTCAGCAAAAACTAAACCAGAACCTTTACAAAGCCTGCATGGTCTAGTTATGGGCTAAGTATACCCAACCCCGGGTAAGCCTTGCTGAGTATTAGTATACTCAGCCTTGCTAGTTATATGTTTTTCAGGTCCTGCCTCTGAAGACCCTACTATTCCAATGCCATGGCCCTATGCATTGCCTGATGGTTGGTCCGTGGAATGGGACCCGTCCCCGGCCAACACCGACCCTAACGAGTAAAGTCATGCTCGGGCTTAGCATGATCTTAATACTAGCGACGTGTTTAGTTATCGTACTTTAAAATCCGCTGCTACAAACTCAAATGTTTTAACTGGTTTGTAATAAACTCCTAGCACTCTAGTACTTATGTTACCTTGTAAATTCTTGTAATATAAGTGCCTGTGATGTAAAATATGATGGTGATTGTATCTCTGGACTCACCTTCGTGTGAGGTAATCTTATTTGATCCTGTGTTCGGTGGTTTATCGGGACGTTACCCGACAGGCCAAGGGATTATACCGTTTGAAGCACGTTGGAGCCCTCGGGAATGGACTCGCGTACTTGAACCGGTATAATTCAGGTTGGTTCTGCCACAGCTGGTATCAGAGCTATAAGGTTACCCTGGAGATACATTTTACCTTAAAAATGTTTTCAGTATAAAAGTTTGACCAACAAAATATTTGGCAAAACTACGTTGGATTCGTTAAGGATTGTGCTTAGTACGTAAAGCCCTAGGGTAATGTAATGTTAATATGGGAATTATAGGTGGCTATAGTATATGTATATAACTCTAACTTCCAGCACTACATTTCTGCTAGACTTAAATTTGTGCACCATCCAACTTTACTTTCTGTAACGACATCTTCGATGGTGAGGTAAGAAGGTAAGGATCCTCAGCTAACTGGGGAGTTAGCCTTCCCGTCGGTGATGCGAACCGAACGCTGTTTCTCAAGCAGTGGCCTACTTGAGATGCTGCCAATATATCAACTTAGGTTGATGATATTGGGAGTATATGGTCAGTAATAGGGTATAGCAATACCCCCGCATTTTGCGGTATCTTGTGAATACGTTGTTTCAATGACGTATGTTAACGTTGTCTGTACGGCGGTAATTGTACAGATGCTGTTTCTATAGTGAACAGTAATGTTGGGGACGCTTTCATGAGTGCTGGCATGGAAGGTCCATACATTCATTGTGGTTTTCTGCAGGTACACTAACCACGATTAAATAGGTTAGGACGAATAGGGATATTCGACTAGATATTATAGGGAGAGACGAATATATTGTGCCACCGGAATTAATCGTATAAGTCCAAGTATTTTGGAAGTTATTTTGAATGCGAGGACGTGTAGCACGTGCATGCATATTCCTTGATTTGATTGAATGAGTGACATGGTTTGATGATTTAGGGCTATCTGGAAGGTGTTAGTAAATAGTAAAATGATTAGTTTTTGATAGCTTTAAGGTTAATGTTTCTATCTCTATCACTTTATTCTCAAGATCTAGAGCAATCTTTCGATCTTCAGACTCTGCTGTTATCAGGGTAGGTCATCTTGTTTCCTTTACGTTGTGAGGACAGCTGCATTCCAACCAATCTATCAAGCTAACTCACATTTTTCCGCAGTCTTCTCAAGGAGTATGGTTGAAACTTATAATCTCACCATTTGAGTCCTTGTTTCAGATGGCTGAGCTTCCCAGGTTCTTTTGGGATTCCGCAGGACACGCTCATACCAATGCTTTGCATTGGGAGGGCTTTCCTCGTCTTTTGTGGGAATCTCTCCAGGTGTTTGGCTACACTGAGCCTCCACCTTATGATGGAGTAGAGTATGATGAAGAAGATGTTCCCCGTTGCCGGGTGAAAATGACTATTCCTCCACACCCTACCTTATCTCTGTGGTCACCTATTGAAGTAAATGTGATTGGTCATCGTCTTGCGGACACTTTTGAAGCAGCAGCTATAGAAGCTATTCACATTTTCTGTGATCAACATCCTGAGGAAGTTGCAGGATATCCTATCGGCTTGTTTCCTGCAATGGATTCTCGAGACCCAGAATGGACTTTCAGAGTGGCATACTGTGATCATTTACTGGGAACTCTGGCTGGAGAAACCCTACGTACTGCCGTCCGATTCATGAGTGCACAATACCGTTATCAGACGCTTCAGCAACACGGTATCTATCGCTTGACTAACATAGCCCAAAGGTATCGTAATCAGGTTGGCCGACAGAACACGCAGATTGAGGCACTCCAAGCTACTATCACTGCCAAGGAAGAAGATATTACTCAGCGCGAAGAAACTATACAGCATCGAGAGGAACAGATTGTTGAGAGTGATGCCCTCATTACTCAGCGTGATACTGTCATTGATTTCCTCCAAGAGCAAGTTCATGAGCTCAACCTTAACTTGGGCAAGCTATTGACCACATCAACATGCTTCATGAGCAACCAGAGCAACCTGCTGCCAATGAACCGGAAGATGATGAAGAAGAAGACCCTGAAGAAGTCGAAGGAGTTCTGGGATTGACTCTGAACATGGAGATCCTGTTCTTAGTCCTTACATTCCTCCTCCGGTAGTCAGTCATCCGTGGGCAACCTCGATGACCTCTAGCTCGTTTGAGTTGATGACCTCTTAGATGTAGAAAGTGTGTGATAGTGTGACATAGGAGTGAGTAGTTGAATGATGTGCGAGCCACTTGTTATAGAATATGTGGCAAACCTGTGTACGGTTTGGCTTGGAACAATGAGATGTAATATGGAATAAGTTTCAGTTAGTTATGAAAATTTGAGTTACTGGAGTTAACACTTGAGATTTGGAGTTATTACTTTGCACTGTGCTAGTATATGTTATGATATGATTTCTGAAATTAGAAGCAAGTATTGGCGAATGCTCATGGATAACTTCTATATTTCAGATGGTTGGCGCTACACGCGGAACCCCGGAAGGATTCAGACCGGATCAAGCTAGTGGATCACAAGCAACCACCTCCGCCGCCACCAAATCTAGCGGAAGTGATGGCCCGTCAGACTGAACTTCTAAACATGCTAGTGCAGGCCCAGCAACATCAGTTCCGTTCTCCTCAACGTGGACGTGAGGAGCATCCCTCGGCTGGTTATCAGGATTTCTTCAGCACCCAACCCCCACTTTTTCATAAGACTGAAGAACCCCTGGATGCAGATGCATGGCTCCGAACCATCGAGTCTAAGTTTGCATTACTCCCGGTTCAGTGCTCCGAAGCAAACAAAACTCTTTTCGCAGCCCAACAGCTTCGTGGTAACGCTCGCATTTGGTGGGACAATTACTATGCAATGCAGCCAGATGGACATGTTGTCAATTGGGAAGAATTTAGGACAGCCTTTAGAGCGCACCATATTCCGGAAGGACTCATTGAGCGGAAGCTCAATGAATTTTTGGCACTGACTCAAGGGAACCACACGGTACTTCAATATGCACAGGCCTTCAATCACCTATGCCAATACGCAGGTTATCATGCTGACACGGACACCAAGAAAAGAGATCGCTTTCGTCGCGGATTAAACACTAAGCTAAAAGAGCGCTTGAATTTGGTCAAGGCTAACAATTTCAATGAGCTGGTCAATATGGCCATTACCCAAGAGGACTGTATCTCGGCACATCGTGCTGAGAAAAGGCAGAAAGTGTCTACTGGACCCTCGAATGCACAACCTTCGAGGTATCGGTTAGTTCAAAACCCGACATTCCGAGCTCCACCTAGAAATGCTCCCGCAGGCAGATGGGTAGCAAGACCTCCTCAGCAGCCCCGATTCAACAGGCCACCAGCGCCTCAATCTCAGCAGCAGCAACGACCAGTTGGTCCAAGGCCGAACCCTCCGCAGTCTAATCAAGGGAATAACATCAACCGATGTTTTAACTGCGGTAGTCCAGCACATTTTGTTAAAGACTGCCCCCAACCCAAGAGGACATTCCCTGGACAGGCTTCCAACTCCAACTCCAAGAATAAAGGCAAGAGGCAGGTTATGCAAGTCCGTCAAGGAAGGGTGAATTTCACCACTCTATCGGAACTCCAGAAGGTGCACCAGTAATGACGGGTACATTCATCTACACCATCACCCTGTATTATACTTTTTGATTCTGGTGCAACCCATAGTTTTATCAGTACAAGGTTTGGGACCAAAATAGGTTTGGATTTCTACCCCACCAATGGAACTTATATGATAACAACCCCTGGAGGTAGAATTGTATCAAATAAAATTTGTAGAGATGTACCAATCCAATGGGTAGCACTTTAATAAGGACAGCCTTAATTACATTAAATCTAGAAGGTATGGATATTTTCTAGGTATGGATTGGATGTCCAGACATCGAGTATCTTTAGATATCTTTTCTCGAGTGGTTGAAATAAATTCCCCAGAATATGGTCATACCATCCTTCATCTTCCATCACCGGAATATAGCAAATCTTGTGTGTATACTACAGCGGGAATCAAGTTTGAGGATATTCCTGTTGTATGTGAATATCCAGATGTATTTCCAGATGAGTTACCAGGAATGCCCCCAGATAGAGAGGTTGAGTTTGTTATAGAACTACAACCTGGCACCGCCCCTATTTCTAAGAGACCTTATCGGATGCCACCCAATGAATTGGCAGAGTTAAAACTACAGCTTCAGGAACTTCTTGATAAGGGTTATATCCGCCCAAGTGCTTCACCTTGGGGATGCCCTGCCTTGTTCGTTAAGAAAAAGGATAATAGTCTCAGACTATGTGTTGACTATCGTCCCCTCAATGCGGTTACTATCAAGAATAAATACCCTCTTCCCCGCATTGATATCCTGTTTGATCAGTTAGCCGGAGCCAAGATATTTTCTAAAATTGACCTTCGCTCCGGATATCATCAGATAAAGATCAGACCAAGTGATATTCCGAAAACAGCTTTCTCCACCAGATATGGACTCTATGAATATCTGGTTATGTCCTTTGGTCTTACCAATGCACCGGCATATTTCATGTATCTCATGAACTCTGTCTTTATGCCGGAACTTGATAAATTCGTCGTGGTATTTATCGACGACATTTTGATCTATTCCAAAACTCTTGAAGATCATACTAAACATCTTCATGTTGTTCTTCAACGTCTGCGAGATCATCATTTGTATGCCAAGTTCTCTAAATGTGAATTTTGGCTTGACACCGTCAAATTCTTGGGTCATACCATCTCCAAGGACGGTATATCTGTTGACCCTAGTAAAGTTCAAGAAGTGATGGATTGGAAACCCCCTACTTCGGTCCATCAGATCCGCAGTTTTCTCGGTCTTGCTGGCTATTACCGACGTTTTATCCCAGATTTCTCTCGAATAGCCAAGCCCATGACAGAGTTGTTAAAGAAAGGAGTGAAATTCTCCTGGAATGAGAAATGTGAAGAAGCTTTCCATACTTTAAGAGCACTCCTTACCACCGCTCCAGTTTTGGCTCAACCAGACCCATCCCAATCTTTTGATGTTTATTGTGATGCATCAGGCACAGGATTAGGATGTGTACTTATGCAGAATAACCGCGTAATTGCATATGCCTCTAGAGCACTTCGGACGCATGAGCAGAATTATCCTACTCATGACCTTGAGCTTGCAGCCGTCATACATGCACTTAAACTTTGGAGACACCACCTTATGGGTGCCAAGTGCAATATTTATACGGATCATAAGAGCTTAAAGTACATCTTTACACAAGCAGACTTGAACATGAGACAAAGGCGTTGGTTGGAACTCATAAAGGATTATGATATTGAGGTCCATTACCATCCAGGTAAAGCCAATGTGGTTGCGGATGCACTTAGCCGCAAGTCACATTGTCATTGTTTATCAGTAGAAGTTTTCAACAACACTCTTTGCTGGGAAATGAGCAAGCTTAATTTGGAAATCGTTTCTCAAGGCAGCCTAAATCATATAGCCATTGAGCCTATACTCCAAGATAGAATTGTGATGGCACAACAACACGATAAGGGAGTTAAAATGATCAAGCAACAATTAGCCCAAGGAGAAGAGAAGTATAAATGTTTCCAAGAAGATGCTAAAGGAGTTCTATGGTTTAAAGAACGTATGGTTGTACCCAAGAACCATCAGCTTCGTAAGCAAATCATGGATGAAGCTCACCTATCTAAATTTGCTATGCACCCTGGTAGTACGAAGATGTACCAAGATTTGAAACGAAATTTTTGGTGGACTCGTATGAGAAGAGAAATAGCAAAATACGTTTCTGAGTGTGATATTTGTCAGAGAGTTAAGGCCAGTCATTTAAGGACTTCTGGTACGCTACAGCCTCTATCTATTCCTTCTTGGAAATGGGAGGACATCAGTATGGATTTTATAGTAGGTTTACCCAATACTTCTCAAAAGCATGATTCTATTTGGGTAATTGTGGATAGGTTAACCAAGACCGCTCATTTTCTTCCAGTGCATACCACTTACACTGCTAGGAAGTATGCAGAAATATATCTAGACCAAATCGTTCGTCTCCATGGGATACCTAAAACGATCATCTCTGATCGTGGAGCACAGTTTGTTGCCCGTTTCTGGGAACAGTTTCAACAAACTCTTGGAACCAAGTTAATCCGAAGCTCTGCATATCATCCGCAAACAGATGG
Source organism: Panicum hallii (assembly GCF_002211085.1). Classification (NCBI taxonomy): domain Eukaryota; kingdom Viridiplantae; phylum Streptophyta; class Magnoliopsida; order Poales; family Poaceae; genus Panicum; species Panicum hallii. The sequence continues at coordinate 32,729,025 of NC_038043.1, forward strand.
GCAGACAGAAAGGATCAACCAAATTTTAGAAGATATGCTTCGAGCTTGTGTGATCCAGTATGATAAGCATTGGGACAAATGCTTAGCTCTGGCCGAATTTTCCTATAATAACAGTTATCAATCAAGTATCAGAATGGCCCCTTTTGAAGCCTTATATGGTCGTCAATGCAGAACCCCTTTGAATTGGTCTCAGACTGGTGAACGCGAGATTTTCGGACCTGATCTTGTTAATGAAGCAGAAGAAAAGGTAAAGATCATTCGGAATAATCTTAAAGCGGCTCAATCAAGACAGAAGAGCTACGCAGATAAAAGAAGAAAACCCATACAGTTTGAAGTGGGTGATTTTGTATACCTGCGAGTATCTCCTACTCGAGGTGTTCAACGTTTTGGTATCAAGGGCAAACTCGCTCCTCGCTACGTTGGTCCTTTTAAAATCCTTGAAAATTTTGGACCCGTAGCCTATCGACTTCAACTTCCTCCTCAGCTAGCAACCATTCATAACATCTTCCACGTATCTCAGCTCAAGAAATGTATTCGTGTTCCTACCGAAATCGTTGATACACAAAGTATCGACATCGAGCCCGATCTTTCTTATAAGGAAACTCCAATCAAAGTCTTAGATACCAAGGAAAGAAGTACTAGAAGAGCAACCGTCAAAATGTTTAAAATCCAGTGGGATCATCATACAGAAGAAGAAGCCACTTGGGAAACCGAAGACTATCTTCAGAGAAACTTCCCAGGCTTTCTCAGGAATGCTTAGGTATCTATGCTCTTATCGCCTCATTCTTGTAATCTCGGGACGAGATTCCTTTTAGGGGGGAAGGTTGTGAAACCCTAGATGTTAATTAGGTTGAACCTTTTTGAAATGATATGTGGTGTGTGTGAAATTGTGTGGAAATCTAGCAAAAATTGTGAAATTAAGGGTATTTGTGTAAATTTATGAAAATACAAACCCTTTTATGTAAATTAGTTGGAACATAAAGTAACTTTCCAAAAATTACCAAGGGTCAAAGTGAAAAAGTGAATGTCATCATGATCAGCATTAAATGCTTGCAAATAAGCCCCCAAAGTTATAAAATTTGCTTAGTAGGACCAAAACTTATGCAAAGTTTAAATTGGGTATAAAATAGCAAATAAAACAGAGTGCTTTAGGTTTCCGGGTTTGAGCCCTAAAGCAAAGTTATAGGTTTTGAAAAGTTTTACAACTTTCATTTTGACCATTTTCTCTTTTGAGCTCTGGATTAGCGGGAAATTTATAATTACAATGCAGTCCCTGTAATTCTTTGATTTCGCAAATCAGTCCTCGGCTCTTTCTTCTTCCTTCTTCCTCCTCTGGCATCTCCCCTGCTTCTCTGCTCCTCTACTGCCGCGCCGCCGCCCGCCTTTCCCGGCCGCCCCTCGCCACCTCCTGCTCATCCCTCGCCTACGTGCCTCCCCACCGTCCCTCCACCGCCCTGTTTTTCTCTGCTGGCGCCCTGCTCGCGCGCCACGGCGCCTGCGCGCTGTCAGCGCCGCTCGCCGGCGTCTCTGTGCCGTCGCCGCATTTCCCGGTCCATCTTCCCCGTAGCAACTCCCGGATGAGGTCCTGCTCGCCCGTGCCCCTCCTCTCTTCCCATTTGCCTATAAAAGGCCGCTACAGACCCTCCCCGCGCATGCACAGACCCGCCGCCTCCATTGATGCCGCCGTGAGCTCGGTCGCCGTGGAGCTCTACCCTCCGTTCACTTCCTCCCCAAATTGACAGCACCCTTAGCTCCCCCGTGCTCCACCGCACCTCCCCAACCCGGCCTCTCCTTTTCCCCGACGCCGGAGCGCCGCCGCCGCAGCTCCCTCCCGCCGCCGGCTCTGCCTCACGTCGGCCGCCCATCTCCGGTCGTCTCAGGCCCGCCCAAGAGCACTGGTGCGTAGCCCGTAGTGCCCTCATGCTTTTCCTCCCCTTGCCCCTCACCGCCGGCGAACTACTTGGCCGGAATTTGGCCGGCCCGAGCCCCCCCACCGCCGGCCATGAGCATGGACCCAATTGCTTTGATTGAAGTTTTTCCAGGGGGCTATGTGTTAAATGTAGGGGCTGGTTTGTAAATAAGTGGCTGTTATTTCATGTGAATGTGTTTCCTGTCTTGCAAAATTCATAGAAAATCGTAGAAAATTCAAAAAAATGTAAAACCAGTTGGAATTGAATCTTCATTTCAAACTCTATCAATTCTGTTTTATGACCATGTTATGAAAATAAATGATTTGTGCTGTATTTAAAATCGAAGTAAGTGAAAGCTTGTTATTTCATGTGAGAGCTTTCCCTGTCTTGTAAAATCTGTAGTAATTCACAGAAAAATCCAAAAATAGCAAAACCAGTTTTGTTAGAAAATAGATTTCAAACTCTATGACTTTTGTTAATAGAGCTTAGTTTGAAACAAAATATTTCTATCTGTATTTTTAAATCTAAGTCTAAGGAGTAATGAATACTTAACCTTGTCATTTCATGTTGTTTACTTATGAAATTTGACATGAATGTTCTATGAACTCTAAATAACTTTGTGCAAGTTACAAACCTAACTTTGATTTAAACTTAAATCTCTGTTATTTTTGGAATTTTCAAATTTAAAATAATCCACCATGCTACTTAAGGTAGTTAGATAAGTGTTAGGGTGGCTAACCATGTTGCTCAGTGTAGATAACCCTACTGCTTAATGTGACTAAGTAATTTACTTAATACTCGATAAATGACTACCCAGTATGGGAGTTTGTGTTGTTTGCTAGTGTGTAATGTTGAATGTATTGGATTGCAACTTTATCGTGAAATAGAATATAGATTAATGCATTTTCTAAACTGCATCCTTTTGATCGCATATAGACTTGACGTTTCCGGCCGACGGTGACTATCAGATCCTCCAGGAGCCTGAAGTGGAAATCTCTGAAGCCGCCGGGAACCTCACTGAGGAATTAACTGAAGCCCCGAACCCGAGTTCGGAAGGTTTTATTAATATTTCTGACCCCAGACCCGCCAGTGAAGGCAAGCCCCGGACATATCCTATTATTTTCTTTACACTGCAACCTATGCTTATTTATCTATATTTATGCATTAAGTCTAGGAATTGTAATGAAACCCTAGATGCATATTTCTAGGAACCAATGTACTGAACATTAGAACCTGAGTTCGACCAGTGCTATGCTAATAGGACCGGTAGAAGTCGAGTGATTTCCTGTCACTCGCGCGATATAGGAATTGATTATTTTCTTTCCTGCAATCACTATAAGGATGACGGACGGGGTTACTTGTAATTTCATGGAAGAAAGTGATACCCCGTCTGTGTTGATGAATTTGGTTAAGGTCGCAGTGTGTGGTAGTGGCAGTTAAGCGTTTGAAAGTACTAGCCACATGCCGCGAAATATGGTAAGCGGTAAGCCTAGTAACCAATCGGCCCGGCAAGTGGACTCGTCCCCCACCACTCGACTTTTATTTATGTTTACACGCACCGACTGTGAGAGTACGTTCTGCATAGCAGACAGGAATACGGTCATGTAGTCGCGCTACAGACGTATGTCCTGCACATTGGATGTGCGTATAGTCCAGCAGTCGCTTGTGGTGGCTTTGTTCCACGACCCGGAATGAAAGGCAAACGGTTGCTTCGGAACGGCCTGTTGGTGTTCCAAGCGTGTGAGTTAGGTTTACCTTGCAAGGGTTAAAATTCGATTCAGAATCGTCCGCCTCTCACGAAGTTTGAGACTGCTTATCTCTTTTACCACATAGAGTAAGAAGAGCAATGTTATGATTATCAAATATGATGTTTGATTAAAGAATTGTACCCTGCTTGAAGTAGTTATAGGTGCTTACCTAGAATGGTTAAAAGAACTAGAATATGAAAGCTAAAATATACATTAAGGACCTACTCTTTATTGCTTTTCAGCAAAAACTAAACCAGAACCTTTACAAAGCCTGCATGGTCTAGTTATGGGCTAAGTATACCCAACCCCGGGTAAGCCTTGCTGAGTATTAGTATACTCAGCCTTGCTAGTTATATGTTTTTCAGGTCCTGCCTCTGAAGACCCTACTATTCCAATGCCATGGCCCTATGCATTGCCTGATGGTTGGTCCGTGGAATGGGACCCGTCCCCGGCCAACACCGACCCTAACGAGTAAAGTCATGCTCGGGCTTAGCATGATCTTAATACTAGCGACGTGTTTAGTTATCGTACTTTAAAATCCGCTGCTACAAACTCAAATGTTTTAACTGGTTTGTAATAAACTCCTAGCACTCTAGTACTTATGTTACCTTGTAAATTCTTGTAATATAAGTGCCTGTGATGTAAAATATGATGGTGATTGTATCTCTGGACTCACCTTCGTGTGAGGTAATCTTATTTGATCCTGTGTTCGGTGGTTTATCGGGACGTTACCCGACAGGCCAAGGGATTATACCGTTTGAAGCACGTTGGAGCCCTCGGGAATGGACTCGCGTACTTGAACCGGTATAATTCAGGTTGGTTCTGCCACAGCAAAGAACTCCGGTGACAGATACAATCGGCCATTGAGCAAGGCCGATTAATTTTGGGGCAATATGCCATGAAGGTTGATACTCAGCCGTTCCCAAACGTAAATATGGTGGAAGGGTACGACCGATCAACGCGTCGGCAGCTTGATTTTACGCTTGGTATTAACATGGCAGGACATACATCCCGTCAACAATCAAGGAGGCAAGAGACCGATTCCCGCGATCGGCCCCAAAAAGAGGAAAGGGATTATATCACTGAAGAGCAGGTGAGGCATGTCATGAACCAGCGGCCAGTTTCTTCTCATCTTCTGATGAAGTACCAATATCAGTATCAACAGCGTCTCCAACACGAAACAGAAGAAGAAGAATACGAGCGACGCACTAGGAAATGCCTCAGAAGGCGAGAGGATACACGGGATCATTGGCATTGCCCGTTCTTCATGTACTGCTGGGATTCCGGTATGAAAAGACTACCTACCCTTGAAGATTGCCCAGAGTGCAATTCTCCAAAAAAGATACAAGAAGCGCCTCAGTTTTTCAGCGCTTGGGGCCAGGGCAGTCTCATCGTGAACAAAACAAGTCGACATGTACGGTGGGAAATCCAGAAGATGGAGAAGATAGGTGTCACCGACCACGTTGGTGCCCTGATGGACTCAACCGGTCTCAGAAGCGGAAGGTGCAGCGGCTGCGCAGCCTAGAAGAAGCCGAGGCCCAGTACTTGGAAATATTAAAGAAGGCACGGCCAGATTCGGCAGAAAAGGTCCACAATCCTCGACAAGTAGAGAGTTCTTCCAAGAAAGTATGGCGGCCCAAGAAGTCGAAAGCCGATGTTGTGGCAGAACCGCCTGAATTATTCCGGTTTAAGTGCACTAATCATCGCTACAAAGGCAAGATGATCTCAAATGCACTTCAAACGGAACAACCCATGGGTCTGTCGGGTCACCGCCCGATGCAACCACGGTTTCACAGGATCGAAGTAGGTTATACTCATACAAGATAAGCTCCAGGTACATAATAGTGCAAACTTTTACCATAGAGTAAGTAGCATTATTACAAACCAGTTTTCTCCAGCCCTGACTGGAGCAAATTAACAAAGGGTTGTTAAAAGCAATGGGTAAACACCCGTTGACCAAAGTCACAACGGAAAGATAACGCGACTAACAACGTCGCCATCAGCAGCACCATGCGTAGCCCAGTCGATGGTGTTACTCCGAAGGGTTAATGTCGGCCGGGGACGGATCCCATTCCATGGACCAACCAGGCGGAACAGCAAAGGGGCAGGAAGTACTATCAGCCTGGTTCTCAACCGGCATACCTGAAAGCAATTCTACAAGACTGAGTATAAAGATACTCAGCAAGACTTAACCGGGTTCTAGGAAAAAGTCCTAGAAACTAGACCATGCTTGGTTGGAAGCTCTAAGTTTCTTTTGCTGAAAAGCAACAGAGAGTATGAACTAACTTTTCATATTTTAGCCATCAAATTCTAGTAGTTTTATCCATTCTAGGTGAGCATTACTTCTAATCAAACAAGGTAAATCTTTATCAAACAACAAGTTGTATCCCTCATGTTACACTTGTTACTCCATGTGGCAAAAGTGTCAAGTAGTCTCAATCTCCGCAAGAAACGGACGATTCAGAATCGAATTTCAATACCTTGCAAGGGATCCTAACTCACACACTCGGAAATTTTAATTTTTCTGGGCAACCGTTTCCATCATATTCAGGGTCGTGGATCAGGACCACCACAAGCGACTGCAGGACCGTACGCACACCAATTGTGCAGGACATACGTCTGTAGCGCGACTACGAAACCCGTATTCCTGTCTACCATGCAGAACGTACTCCCACACGTTGGTGCGTGTAAACATAAATTAAAGTCGAGTGGTGGGGTAAGTCCACTTGCTGGGCCAATCAGGTAATAGGCTTACCGTGTACCATATTTTACGGCATGTGGCTAGTACTTTCAAACACTTGACTACTACTACCACACTTCCGACCTTAACAAATTTCATCAACACAGACGGGGTATGCTGTTATCAATTCTACCATAAGCGTGACCCCGTCCGTCATCCTTATAATGATTGACAGAATTGATAAACAATCAACTCCTATATCGCGTGAGCAACAGGAAATCACTCGACTTCTACCGGTTCTATTAGCAAGGCATCTACGCGATAGGACTCGGGATAAGCATTACAAAGGTTCCTAGGATACATGCATCTAGGGTTCCATTATAACTCCTAGAACTTAAATGCACAATACAGAAATAAAAAGTAAGTGCGTAAATTGGAAAACTGGGTTATGCACCGGGGCTTGCCTTCGGAAGTGAAGCTAGGGTCAGACGAGTTAAAAACTCCTGAACCTTGGTTCGGGGCTTCAGTCACTTCCTCAGTAACTTGGACGGAGTCTTTAGATAGCCCGGATTCGGGTTCCAAGATCAACTCGCAGTCTCCGTCTTCAAGTATCGGCGAGTCTACATGAAATGCAAGGATTGATGTTTAGTGATAACATGTTAAGTCTTTACTTTATGGTAAAGTTGTAATTAACACACATCCATCATTAACAACAAAAAGATAAGCTCATTAAGCACCTAAGTATTTGTCCTTAAGTAAGCATCAATCAAGCTAAGGCAAGTTATTTCTAATCATAGGTTTAATACATTTAGCATTAATTATACCTAAAGCTTAGCTATTTGAACTTAATTATACCTAAAGCCTAAATATTTTCAACAAGTTATACACAAAGATCCCTTTTTGAAAATATTTAAATAACTGCAAAACTAAATGAGTTCAAACTACACTTTAGTAACCATTGTAGATCTCATTTTTATGAACACAATGAAACTGGTTTTGCCATTTTTGGATTTTTCTACAATTCCCTATGAATTTTCAAAGCTGGCTGAAATGGAAATGGAAAAAGGCACTGATTCTTCACAAAAAGGCCCCTGGAAAGTTTTGAAACAAAGCAATCAGGTCCCTGGCCGGTTTTTCCTCTCGGGGACAGATCGACGGCGAGCAATTCCGGCGAGATAGCTCGTCGGCGGCGAGGGCCAAGGGAGGAGAAAGGCTCAGGGTCTTACGGCGGTCACGTGGGTGGCCGAAGTTGGTCGGGGGAGGAGCTGTAGCGGCTGATCGGTGGTGATAGAGGTGGCGGCGGGACTTGGAAACTTGGTGGCGGCGTTCCGGTGGCCGGAGGGCCGGGGAGTGGACGAGAAGTGCCTGGGAAGCTTCGTGGGGATGATGTGGTGCTGCTAGGGTGCTTGGCTGGGGCGGGGAAGCACTGGATGAGCGGGACGACGATGAGGCCGAGCTGCGGCGGCGGAGGAACGACGGCGTGCTCGTGGGCAGGACGTTCCGGTGGGGAAACTGGAAAATGGCCGGCACTATGAGCTTCAAGAGGGTGATGTGGTGCTGGTGGAGCAAGAAATCGGAGAGGGGAGGGGAGGGATCGAGCTGCCGGCGGCGAGACCGAACAGCGGCGGAGGAAGAATTCCGACGTGCTCGCGGGCAGACGTCTCCGGTGGGGGAAAAAGAAATTGGCCGCTGCGATGAGCTTCAGGGAGTAGCTGTGGGGCTGATGGAGGTCTGGATCGAGGGTGGAAGGCTCTGGAGGAGGCTACCGACGGCGAGGCCAAACGGCGGCGTGGCTTGGACGGCGGCGGCGCGAGGAAGAAGACGACCGGGGGTGATCTGAGCTCGGGGAAAAGGCAAAAGGGGTTGCCACGAGGTGCTGAAGAGCTTTATACGCTCAGAGAAGCACTGGGGCGCGGCAAGGAGGAGCTGGACGCCGGCGATGTCGTGGTGGCCGTGGAGAGCCGGGGACTGGCGTGGCGGCTCGGGAAATGGCCACCAGGGCCTGGCAAGCGGCGGGGGCGATGCGCTGGAGGTGGAGGTGGCACTGGCGAGCGCCGCGGGGGCAGGTGGCGGCCGGGGCAGCTCGTCGGAGTTAGGCGGCAGTGGCAGGAGCTCATGGGGAAAACAGGGAAGCTGGAGGTGGACGATGAGGACCTGGTTGCAAAAACTGAAAAACCCAGGGACTCCACTGTAAAGCTTGAGTAACTTCCAAACCAGAGCTCAAATGAAAATGCTCCCTGGTTTGTTTTCAAAGTTATCTTAAAAACCATACAACTAGTCAAATTTCTTTTAAAACCTATTTGAATTTTATATTTCAAAAAGCTCCCTGGTTTGTTTTCACTTTTTACAGTGGTTTAAAAGTAAAAGCATCATTGCAAATCAGCCCTTCCTATATTTCAAAATTATCCACCCTCACACACATTTTGCACATTAAGCCCTATATTTTTCTAAAATTACAGAAAACACCCTAAAATAACTTGTCCTTAAATAGCATACAAGAGCACATCCTACACATAATGCACTATGTCTGGCTCCCACATACCTGAGATGTCACAACCCTCCCTCCTAAAAAGAATCTCATCCCGAGATTTCAGAACAAGATGGAGTTGGAGATTTAAGGATAAAGATTGTCGTTCAGGAAACCCGGAAAATGTTTTTGGAGGTAAGCTTCGGTTTCCCAAGTTGCTTCTTCTTCAGTGTGATGATTCCACTGAAGTTTATACATCATGACCGTTGCTCTTCAGGTATTTCTTTCTTTGGTATCTAGGATCTTGATGGGATGCTCGGTGTAAGAAAGGTCGGGTTCTATAGTGACGGCTTGTAGATCTACGATCTCTGTGGGGACTTGGAGGCATTTCTTGAGTTGGGAGACGTGGAAAACATTGTGGACAGCCGTTAGCTGAGGTGGAAGTTGAAGACGATAAGCTACGGGTCCGCAGTTCTCAAGGATTTCGAAGGGTCCAACATATCGAGGAGCAAGTTTTCCTTTGATGCCGAAACGTTGAACACCTCGAGTAGGAGACACCCGAAGATACACCAACTCTCCTACAGAAAACTATAAGGGCTTCCTACGTTTATCTGCGTAGCTTTTCTGTCTTGATTGGGCTGCCTTAAGGTTGTTTTGAATGTGCTTTACCTTGGCTTCAGCCTCCGTGACTAAGTCGGGTCCAAAGATCTTACGTTCGCCTACTTGGGACCAACTCAAAGGAGTTCGACACCGGCGTCCGTAAAGAGCTTCGAATGGAGCCATTTGAAGATTTGACTGGAAGCTGTTGTTGTACGAGAATTCTGCCAATGGTAAGCATTGGTCCCAACTTTTGCCCTACTGAATGACACAAGCTCTTAGCATATCCTCTAGGATTTGGTTGACTCTTTCGGTTTGTCCATCTGTTTGGGGATGATATGCTGAGCTTCGAATAAGTCTGGTCCCTAGAGATGTTTGAAGTTGCTCCCAGAAACGAGCGATGAATTGAGCACCACGATCAGAAATGATCGTTTTAGGCACTCCATGGAGTCGAATGATCTGCTCTATGTAGATTTCGGCATACTTCTTAGCAGTGAAGGTAGTATGCACAGGAAGAAAGTGAGCAGTTTTGGTTAATCGATCCACGATTACCCAAATGGAGTCATGTTTTTGGGAGGTGTTGGACAAGCCAACGATGAAATCCATACTGATGTCTTCCCATTTCCAAGAGGGAATAGGCAATGGTTGTAAGACACCAGCAGTCTTGAGATGGCTGCCTTTGATCCTTTGGCAGATATCACACCTAGCAACATACCTGGCTATTTCTCTTTTCATGCGAGTCCACCAGAAGTTCTGTCTCAAGTCCTGGTACATTTTTGTACTACCAGGATGCATAGAGAACTTGGACAGATGTGCTTCATCTTGAATTTGCTTTCGGAGTTGCTGATCCTTAGGTACAACGATCCGCTTCTTGAACCAGAGTACCCCCAGAGGATCTATCTGAAAGCACTTATATTTCTCTTCTCCTTTGATAAGATTTTGTTTGATGATCTTTATCCCATCATCATGTTGTTGAGCCATGATGATACTATCCCTTAATGGAACTTCCTCTGAAAGCTGATTCAAACTACCTTGGGATACAATTTCAAGGTTAAGCTTTCTCATCTCCCAACAAAGGGTTTCATTTAAAGCCTCTACTGACAAACAAGCGCAATGCGCCTTTCGGCTCAAGGTGTCTGCAACCATGTTGGCCTTGCCTGGATGATAATGGACTTCCAGGTCATAATCTTTGATTAGTTCTAGCCAACGGCATTGTCTCATATTCAAATCCGCTTGGGAGAATATGTACTTGAGGCTTTTGTGATCAGTGTAGATGTTACACTTAGTTCCCATGAGATGGTGTCTCCAAATCTTGAGCGCATGAATCACAGCTGCTAGTTCAAGATCATGGGTAGGATAGTTTTTCTCATGAGGCCGGAGTGCTCGAGAAGCATAAGCGATGACTCGGTTGTTTTGCATAAGTACACAACCAAGGCCGATGCCCGAAGCATCGCAATAGACATCGAAGGGTTTAGAGGCGTCTGGTTGAGCTAATACTGGGGCAGTAGTGAGGTGGGCTCTTAGGGTGTGAAATGCTTCTTCGCATTTCTCACTCCAGACAAACTTAATTCCCTTTTTCAGTAGCTCGGTCATAGGTTTGGCTATTCTGGAGAAATCAGGGATGAATCGGCGATAATAGCCTGCCAAACCCAGAAAGCTACGGATCTGATGAACAGAAGTAGGAGGCTTCCAATCCATTACTTCCCGAACCTTGCTAGGGTCCACAGATATGCCATTACTAGAAATAGTGTGGCCAAGAAATTTTACTGTATCAAGCCAAAATTCACACTTGGAGAATTTGGCATACAATTGGTGATCTCTTAACTTCTGAAGAACTATTCGGAGATGTTTTGCATGATCTTCAGGGTTTTTAGAATAGATAAGAATATCGTTGATGAATACTACAATGAATTTATCTAGCTCCGTCATGAAAACTGAATTTATGAGATACATGAAATAAGCTGGAGCATTGGTAAGATCAAAGGACATAACCAGATATTCGTAAAGTCCATATCTGGTAGAGAAGGCTGTTTTTAGAATGTCACAAGGTCTTATCTTGATCTGATGATACCCAGAGCGAAGGTCAATTTTTGAAAATACCTTGGCTCGGGCTAACTGGTCGAAAAGAATGTCAATGCGGGGCAAAGGATATTTGTTTTTGATGGTCACCGCATTGAGAGGGCGATAGTCTACGCACATTCGTAGTCTATTGTCTTTCTTTTTCACGAATAGGGTTGGGCATCCCCATGGTGAAGCACTTGGATGGATGTAACCCTTATCAAGAAGATCTTGAAGTTGGGTTTTCAGTTCTGCCGGTTCATTGGGTGGCATACGGTAGGGCCTTTTGGAGATAGGTGCCGTGCCTGGCTGTAACTCGATAATGAACTCAACATCCCTATCCGGAGGCATCCCTGGCAGATCGTCTGGAAAAATATCCGGATATTCACACACAATAGGAATGGCCTCGAGTTTGATCCCTTCTGCCGCATTGGCACAAGAGTTGATACACCCTCTTTGTGATAGATAAAGAGTGGTAGTTCCTTGATAGGGTGAGTCTATCTCTACAGCTCTGGATGAGATATCTAGTGAGACATGGTGTCTAGACATCCAATCCATACCTAACAGAACATCCATCCCTTCTAGATCCAGCAAAAGCAAATCTGTCTTCACCAGATTGCTGCCCAACTGGATTGGCACATTTCTACATATTTGACTGGATGCAACTCTACCACCCGGGGTTGCAATCAAATAACTTCCCCTAACCGGATATAATTCCAAGCCTTGTTTGGTTCCAAACTTTGAACTGATAAAACTGTGGGTTGCACCGGAATCAAAAAGTATAATGGCGGGTTGATGGTGGATAGTGAAAGTACCCGTCATTATGGTAGTGCCCTCGGGGAGTTCGGAGACGGTGGTGAAGTTCACCCTCCCTTGGCGAACTTGTACCATCTGTTTCTTCCCTTTGCCCTTATGGTTTGCGTTGGAGGGCTGCCCTTGAGATGATCTCCTAGGTTGCGGACAGTTCTTGATGAAGTGCGAGGGGCTGCTGCAATTGAAACAACGGTTGACGTTGTTTCCTTGACCAAAAGGAGGGGAAGTGGGCCTAAGGCCTTGCTGCTGTTGCTGCTGTTGAGGAGGAGCCTACTGTCGGTTAAACTGAGACTGCCGTGGGGGCCTGGCTACCCATCTCCCTGGTAAATTGGCGCGAGGAGGAGGTCGCGTCGCTGACTGCGGCACCAACCTAAACCTCAACAGTTGAGCGCCGGAGGGACCAGGGGTGATCCTTCTCTTTTTCTCAGCCCAATGAGCTGAGATACAGTCCTCCTGAGTGATGGCCATGTTGACCAATTCGTTGAAAGTGTCGGCCCGGGCTAAGTTCAGTCGTTCTCGGAGCTTGGTGTTGAGACCGCGACGGAAACGGTCTCTCTTCTTGGCGTCGGTGTCTGCATGATGGCTCGCATATTGGCACAGGTGATTAAATGCCTGAGCATACTGCATAACAGTGCGAGTGCCCTGGGTTAACGCCAAGAATTCATTGAGCTTGCGCTCAATCAAGCCTTCGGGAATGTGATGGGCGCGGAATGCGGCTTTGAACTCTTCCCAGGATACCACATGACCATCTGGTTGCATCGCGGAATAGTGGTCCCACCATATACGGGCAGTACCATGGAGTTGTTGTGCTACAAAGAGGGCCTTGTTCGCCTCCGAGCATGGGGCCGACAGTAGGGCAAACTTGGACTCCACAGTGCGGAGCCATGCGTCAGCGTCAAGAGGTTCCTCCGTCTTGTGGAATAGCGGGGGCTGGGTACCGAAGAAATCCTGATACCCGGCTGAGGCATACTCTTCGCGGCTTCTAGACTGGTGATGGATGTGCCCCAGCTATGCTCTCACTAGCTGGTTCAGTAGTTCAGTCTGCTGGGCCATTACCTCCGCTAGATTGGGTGGCGGAGGTGGCGGTTGTTGCGAACCGCTGGCCTGATCGGGCCGGAAACCTTCAGGAGTTCCACGTGTTGCTCCAACCATCTGAAACAAAAGGAAAAGTCCATTATAATCACTCATGCTTGTTTCCTTTTGTTAACAGGCATGTGTATCATATGTTCAGTTGATCCATCACACATAGGGACAAAGTATGCAACAAATGGATGCTAAACTTAAACTCCATAACTGAACATATGGTACCACATATAATACAACACAACTTCCACAATTTACAGTACAAGGCACACCACTTATATTACACCCAAGTGGCCCTTAGTTTGTACAACTGCTCGTTCTACCCACGAGATCATCCTACTCTACCCTAGGTACATCCAGTACAGCGAGGAGAGCGACGGGCTAATAGTCGTCGAGGTTTCCCACTGACGACACACTTCCGGAAGAAGAGTGATTGGATTGGGGATTTGGGGCAGGATCACCGTGTTCTGAGTCAAGACTCGATTCTCCTTTTCTGGCTCTTCTTCTTCTTCCTCACTCTCATTTTCTTCTGGCACTGCAGGTGGTGCGGGCTGCTCATGGAGGTCATTGATATGATTGACAGCATCATCAAGCTCAATGGTGAGATCTTGAACCTGATCCTGGAGGAACTCAATAATGGTATTGCGCTAAGCAATAACCATCTCCCTCTCATGGATCTGGTTCTCCTGGTTGTTGATGATTACATCACGCTGGGCCAACAGGTTGGCTTGGGCATTTGTGATAGTGTGAAGCTCATCCAGCTCAGCAAGCTGCTGGGTGATAGTTCCATGGTGAGCTTGAGCTAATGTGGACAATTGGTTCATGCTCCGACATTGCAGCAACTGATAATGATGCTGCACGTTCATGAACCGGATGAGAGCCTACAGTGTCTCAAGAGACAAATCTCCCAATAGATGACTGCATGTCACACCCGATTTATAAGAACATAAATCGAGCAATCATATATGCGCCAGGATCAAGTCACGCATATATACAACAGATTATCAAGATATCACAACACATATCACGAATAAAAGCATATAAATTATAAAATGAATATCTTTATTACAACTGAATCAAGAATCAGTTCAAGGAATGCGGAAGCGTAAAATGAATACATGAAGAGCTGGGCGCCACAGGGACGTCAACTGGGAGACAAACGCCTAGAAGTCGACGAAGCCGCTGACGTAGTCCTCCACGTTGCCGGGCACTGAGCAGCAGTCGAAGATATCCGAAATAGAACAGAAGAGTAGAGAGGCAAGTGTGAGTACAAACTAGTACTCAACAAGTATAACACAAACTATGAGGCTCTAGGCTAGCTGACTCAACTGCATTAGCTTTTAGTCTTGGCAAATTTTATTAAAGCTAATTACTACAAGTGGATGAATTACCATAACCCAATTGCATAAGAAATTAATCAGTATTAATTAAGAACTACTGAGAACCATCCAACCAAAACCACCCGGGGAATCTCTCTAATCAAAGGTTGATAACCCCCACTAATCAAAAGGAGGATCTAGGCCACTCATGACTGTGAGCACAGCTGATATATCAGTTTTACACTCTCGAGAGGTTGCACAACTTTACCCACAAGTCGTGAGCTATGCTAGTAGTTCATCACACTTCCTTAGGTGAGATGGCTAGCAAGCACACTACGAGACCGTTACAAAGGATCACATTGGTAAGGTGTAACCGCTAAGGATTCTGGATCAGCGACGATGGGGCCCACCTCCGGGGGTACAAGACACACAGCACAGACCAAGCCGGAGGAGCAGGGACCATTGAAGCCTACCACCCCTCTTGCCCACGCAGGTAAGTTACTCCCGAACCAAAATGACCTAATTAATAAGTCAAGACCGTCCCATTCCAGTCTTGTGGTTGCGCGGTTGTCCCAGGTTGTCGCTCTATGAACCGGTCCTTATGGAGAGTGGCCAACCAAGCACTAAGCACCGTGCTGGCCCCCTAAACCATGTTTCTAATAAAAACATCTTTTACGGAGACGTGAGCCACTCAAGCACACAGCACAGAGGGTCACTCTCAGGATTAAGTTGCATAAGACCATTAATCAAATTTAATTAAAAAGGACCGAGTGTGTTATAGCGCAGCAACCTAGCACAACTAACCAAAATGCAACCCAAAGGATATATACATAGGATATAAAGTGGCTAGGAAAGTCCTTATAGGTATACAGTATTAAAATGCAGTATGAAATTGTATTTAAAAGTGATAGGAGGTTCATGTTATACTTGCCTTCCTCGTACTCTCCTGGCTGCTGCTCGAACTGCTCAGAAGATGGCTGCTCCTGGTACTCGTCCAAAGGCTCCGCGTCTACTCACGATCGTAACAGCAATACATGGGCCACACATGCACACACATGCAAACAATAGCAAAATATAAGAAAAAGTACACCAATACAATAGAACAGCACACAAAACTGGCCTAGAACTGTTCTACGCGTTACAATGATCGCGTGGATATAAAGAACACCTAAAACGGAGCTAAAACGCAAAATCTAGGGCTAAAACAAGGTCCAGGGACCTATTTGCGAGAAAAACAGAACTTCCAGGGGGTTCTGTGCGAAAACTAGGGACTTAAACGTAAATAAAGGGTAGATACAGGGGCTAGCTCATGAAAACACGTGGCTTGGACTACGGGTTCAAAAACTGGAAAGCTCAGGGGTCTAAACAAGTAAAACAGGGCTTATCCGCAATTTCTTTTGAACTACCCTGGAGCGCGGGTTGTTTTCAGAAAAACCCGAGGGCTCTTTAGCAAAAAGGAACAGCTGAAGGGGTACGCTCTGTTTGGAGCCGTTGGATCTGGATCTGGCGGTCAAGATCTAAACTAATCCGCGAACCGGTACGAGGGAAACACATCCGCTGGATTACAATCTGACGGTCGGGATTAAGGGGCTAAGGATCTAATCCTACCCACTGGCCGCAGATCGGACGGCTCAGAAGAAAAAGGGGGTCCGGCGGCGGGGAAGGTCACCGAAGTTCGGCTCCCGCGGCGGAGGGTGACTGGAGATCGCCGGAGAACACGTGACTGGGCGCTTCCGGCCTCGGTTCGGGGTACGGCTAGCACGGGGAGAGAGAGAGGACGACGGCGAACCCGTCTGGGCAGCCAGCGCGGGGGATTGGGGTCAGGTTAGGGCTCGCCACGTCAGAGCGGCGGCAATGGAACGCCGGGATGATGTTCTGGCCACCAGAGGGGCTACGCGGCACTACCTCATGTGCAAAAGGGAGAGAGGCGTCGGGTATTGCTCACCGAGGGCCCGAGACAAGCGGAGACGCGGTGCAGGGGCGACTCCGGCGGAAACTGGCGGCGAGGTAGGCCGGTGCTCGCGGATGGGTTGACGTGGCGATGCTCCGGGCGCCTGGATCCCTCGGTCGGGCTCGGGGTCGATCTGTGAAGCTGGCAGAGGGTCAGGGAGGTGTAAGACTCACCGGCGGCGAGCAATTGCCCGGAGTGGCTGGCGGCTTACTGGACACCGATCAGTGGAAAAGGGGTAGTGCAGGAGGCTCAAGCGGCTGGTCTGCGGAGGAGGCTGAGAGAGAGGCAAGGAACAGCTGCGGCTAAGAAGGGAGAGGGGGTTGACAGCCTCGGCGTGCGGATCGCCCGGCAACGGACGCCGCGCCTTCGCGGTTCGTTGCGACTCGGCCTCACCCAAGCGCGGGCGAGCTTCTAGAAGGGGAAAGAAGGCTCGGGTACTGGCCAGTGGGGCCATGCGAGCGCGAGAGAGGGAAGCCCAGGGGTGCGGCGGGGCGGCCCTCGGTCAGCGGCAGAACAGCCGGACCGGCGAGAGGAGAAAACAGAGGAGGCGCGAGGAAAGGGGAAAGAAACGCCTGACCGGTGGGACCGGCCTGGCAGAGAGAGAGAGGAAGAGCGGCCGTGAGTGGCTGCTCGCGTGAGGAGAGAAGGGCTGGCTCGGGCTGGGCCGTGGAGGGAAAGAGAGAGAGAGGGAGAGGCGTGGGGCTGGGGAAACTGGGCCGGGGTGAGGCCCACGCGGGGAGAGGAGGGGAAAGGGGGCCCGAGAGGGAGAGGGAGTTGGGCTGCTGGGCTCTATTTCCTTTACTTCTTCTTTGCTTTTCCTTTTCTATACTCTAAGCATTCAAACAATTCCAATTGAATTCAAAATACAATTTGAATTCAAACCTATAAACTCAACACAAATAAAACAATGCTGCAGCATGAATGCACAAACAATTTAATCCTATGATAAATTTTATTTTCTTGTGTTATAAATTGCTTTAAATGCAAGATAAATTAGGGAAAACTCCGGAAATTTATTTAAGCCCAAATAAATTCATTAAAATTTAAGGAAATTACCTTAGGGTGTTACAAACCTACCCCCCTTACAGGAATCTCGTCCCGAGATTCTAATAGGCTAGCTAGCAAAGAGATCGGGATATTTCTTTCTCAACTCATCTTCTCGCTCCCAAGTAGCCTCATCCTCCGTATGATGGCTCCACTGCACACGGCACATCTTGATCTTCTTGTTCCGGGTAACTCTCTCGGATGTCTCGAGAATCTTTACCGGATGCTCGATGTAGGTCAGATCCTCCTGCACATCCAACCCTTCTAGCGGTGCTTGCTCTTCTGGCACCCTCAAGCACTTCTTCAGCTGAGACACGTGAAACACATCGTGCACTCCTGAGAGATTGAGAGGCAACTCCAAATGATATGCCACCTCACCTTTCCGTTCCAACATCTTGAACGGTCTGATGTATCGAGGAGCTAGCTTCCCCCTTACATTAAACCTGCGGATTCCTCTCATCGGCGAGACCTTCAAATACACATGATCACCCACTGCGAAGGTCAGATCTCGACGATGCACATCCGCATAGCTCTTCTGATGAGTCTGAGCGACCCTCAGATTCTCTCGCACCTGCTGTACCAGCTGTTCGGCCTCTTCAACAATATCCGGACCAAATACCTGCCTCTCGCCAATCTGATCCCAATACAGCGGAGTCCTGCACTTCCGACCATACAGGGCCTCGAAAGGAGATTTCTTCAGACTGGCCTGATAGCTGTTGTTATATGAAAACTCTGCATACGGCAGGCATTTATCCCAGCTGGTGCCATACTGAATAGCGCAAGCTCGAAGCATATCCTCCAGCACTTGGTTGGTTTTCTCTGTCTGCCCATCTGTCTGAGGATGATAAGCGGTACTGAAGAGCAGCTTCGTATCCAACGAATCATGCAACTGCTCCCAGAACCGTGAAGTGAACTGAGATCCTCGATCAGATATAATCTTCTTAGGAACACCATGCAGACAGACAATCCTGGAGATGTACAACTCTGCGAGTCTAGCGCCGGAGTAAGTAGTGTTCACCGGAATGAAGTGAGCAACCTTCGTCAACCGATCCACTACTACCCATATAGAGTTGTACCCTTTCTGAGTACGAGGCAAGCCAACAATGAAGTCCATCATGATTTCCTCCCATTTCCACTCTGGAATCTTCAACGGCTGCAATAACCCTGCTGGCCTCTGATGCTCTGCCTTGACACGCTGACAAGTGTCGCAGATAGCCACGTACTCCACAACGGAACGTTTCATTCCATACCACCAGAATCGTTCCTTGAGGTCATAATACATCTTCGTGCTGCCTGGATGAATAGAATATGCTGTATCATGAGCCTCACTCAGAATCAACTTCCTGAGGTCTGCTACATCCGGCACACATATGCGACCCTTGTACCACAAGGTACCCTGATCATCCTCTCTGAAATGAGGGGCTTTGCCAATCTTGAGCAACTCACGAATCTCCTGCAGCTTCTTATCTTCCTTCTGATGCTGCCTGATCTCTGCTTCTAGAGTGGGTTCTGCCTCGAATGCTGCACTCGAGGTGTGATGTAAGAAACCCAGACACAACTGCTCAAACTCCTCGCATAACTCCTGAGGCATCTGAAAAGCCACGGCCATGTTGACATAACTCTTCCTGCTCAGAGCATCTGCTACAACATTAGCCTTGCCCGGATGATATTGAATCTCCAGGTCATAATCCTTGACCAACTCTAGCCATCTTCGCTGCCGCATGTTCAGCTCACTCTGAGTGAAAATATACTTGAGGCTCTTGTGATCGGTGTAAATGTCACACCTTTGCCCAAACAAGTAATGCCTCCATATCTTCAGAGCATGCACAACTGCGGCTAACTCTAGATCATGAGTGGGATAATTCAGCTCGTGCCGGCGCAACTGCCGCGAAGCATAAGCTATCACTCTGCCTTCCTGCATCAAGACGCAACCAAGACCATCCCTCGAAGCATCACAATACATTGTGAACCTCTTGCTCTGGTCTGGCAGAGTAAGGACTGGCGCCGTAGTTAACCTCTTCTTCAGCTCCTCGAAGGCCTTCTGACGCTCATCAGTCCACGAGAAATCCACACCCTTCTCTAGCAAGGAAGTCAAAGGCTTCGCAATCTTGGAGAAATTCTCAATGAACCTCCAATAATAACCTGCTAAGCCCAGAAAAGAGCGGACTTCCTTCACTATCTGCGGTACAACCCAGTCAAGCACATCCTTCACCTTTCCGGGGTCCACAGCAATACCTCCCTTGGAGATAACATGACCGAGGAATGAACCTCGTCAATCCAGAACTCGCACTTGCTGAGCTTGGCATACAGCTTGTGCTCTCTGAGCCTCTGCAACACAAGCCTCAGATGCTTTTCATGCTCTGCTTCTGACTTGGAATATATCAGGATATCATCAATGAATATCACCACAAAGGTGTCCAGATAATCCATGAAAACCTTGTTCATCAGATGCATGAAGAAAGCTGGAGCATTAGTCAAGCCAAAGGACATGACCGTATACTCGTATAGCCCATACTTGCAAGTGAATGCCGTCTTCGGAATATCCTCAGGATGAATCTTCAGCTGATGATAACCCGAACGCAGATCAATCTTCGAGAATACACAAGCACCCTGAAGCTGATCGAAAAGATCCTCAATACGGGGCAATGGATGCTTGTTCTTGATAGTGACTGCATTCAGATCCCGATAATCGACGCACATCCTCTTCACGCCATCCTTCTTCTCTACAAGCAATACAGGAAAAGCCCAAGGAGAGAAACTACGACGGATATAGCCCTTGGCTAGCAACTCGTCGATGGTCTTCTTAACTTCCTCATGCTCAACGGGAGCCATACAATAGGGCCGCTTAGCAATAGGAGCTGTGCCAGGCAAGAGATCAATAGAAAACTCAATGCCGCGATCAGGCGGCATACCTAGCAAATCATCCGAAAAGACATCCGGGAATTCGGACACCACGCGAATACCATCCGTGGGTCTAACCTCCATCTAATGAAGAAATCCAGAAGGCTCTGTAGCTCCAACAGTGACCTCCTGACCATCCGTGCTGACAGAAGAACAGTCCTCTGAGCACAGTCTATTCGGACTCCCCACTTGGCAAGAGTCTCCATCCCGAGGATCACATCAATGCCCTTGGTGTCTAGCACCATCAGATTAGCACTGAAATCTACCCCCCTTATGGCCACACTGACTCTGGGACAGAAGACATGAGACCTCAACTGCCCTCCCGGTGAAGATACTAACATGCACCTCTTTAATGTGCTAGTAGGAATACCATAATGCTCAATAAAAGACTGGGTGATGAAAGAATGCGTAGCACCAGTATCAAAAAGCACTGTAGCAGGATGGGTGTTAACCATGAATGTACCAATAACCACGTTAGGAGCATCGGCCGTTGACTCAACCGTCACGTGGTTCACCCTGCCCTGAGCTGGGGCCTTGGGCGGTGCTGCATGCCCCTGCTGTCCTGCCTGCGCCTTCCGAGTGCAGACGTTGGCGTAGTGCCCCGGCTCGCCGCAGTGGAAGCACACTCGCGGAAATGCAGCGGCCTGCTGCCCGGTAGGAGGAGTAGGCACTCCCTGCCTCGGAGCTGGTGGAGCCGGAGGCGCTGGAAGCCTCTGACCCTGTCCCGCCTGCTGCGGAGGACGAGTTGGAAGCTGCTGCCACTACTGGTACTGCTGGGGCGGCCTCTGCTGCTGCTGCTGCGGATGCTGATAGCGGGGACGAGTGTTGCTGCCCGAAGAGGATGAAGCCATCTTCCTCTTCTTGTCCTCAATCTCCCGGCGCTTGCGCTCGGTGTTGAGGGCTGCATCAACCAGCTGGTTGAAGTTGTCGAAGCGGTGGTTCAGCAGCGCATACTGGATGTGATCATCCAGTCCCTCCTTGAGTACTCCTGCTTATCGCTATCACGAACGACGTCAGCAGGGGCATAGCGGGCCAGCTGAAGGAAACGGTCACGGTACTCCGTCACCGTCATCGATCCCTGAAATAACGAACACAGATAACAAGGATAGAAATCGCTCAATGGGTTAGACTTACGAAAGAGATCAAGGATAGATCGAAGCTCAAAAGAAATTGCAGAGAATTCCATCCCAATTTACCTGCTTAAGGGCACGGAACTCCTTCTGCTTCATCTTCATAATGCCCTCAGGAATGTGATGGTTCCTGAAACGCTCACGGAACTAGACCCAGGTGAGAGAGTCACGGTCCTGAGCCGGGTAGGACTCCCACCAGTCGAGAGCGGAGCCTCGCAGCTACCCTGCTGTGTACAGAACTCGCTCATGGTTGTCGCGCTGCGCAACAACCAACTGGCGCTCCACCGAACGAAGCCAGTCGTCCACCTGGAGTGGATCCGTGGCGTAAGAGAAGGTCGGAGGGTGACCTCTTAGGAAATCCGCACGCC
This sequence comes from Panicum hallii, assembly GCF_002211085.1. Lineage (NCBI taxonomy): Eukaryota > Viridiplantae > Streptophyta > Magnoliopsida > Poales > Poaceae > Panicum > Panicum hallii. Next base: position 32,751,094 of record NC_038043.1, read on the forward strand.
GATCACGAGGCTGAGGTGGCGGAGGAGGCGGCGGCTGGGCATGGATATGCTGAAGAGCCTGAACAGTATTGTTCAGGGTCGCCATCATCTGCATATGGAGCTGGAAGAACTGCTCTGGGGTCAGTGGTGGCGGCATCGGCAACGGCTGACCAGTACCCTGGTTGTTCTGCTCCTGCTGGTCAGAACCGGAACCGGTGCTTCTGGTGTTCACCATCTGATTGCAACAAATGAAATTTATGAGGATAAGATATGGTGCCGCTGCGGAAATGAAACTTCGATAGGATATAACAGAGAGAAAGGAATATAGGTTTTACCCCCAACGATCTAACTCAAATTTTATTATTTAGTTCAAGTTGGGTTAGAGTCGTTTTGCATGAACAAGTTTAACTTCTAGACTATGCAGTCACCCAAAAATCCAAATCAAACATTCGCACAATAACAAACATTCAATATTCACAACTTAGTCGAGTTATCACACCACTCGACTAACACTCTCGTTCTAGCGTATATTTTTTTATCGGGACAACCTAAGCTTATAGATTACAATATTACGTGACTCAGGCCAACGTCTACGGAAAACTCAAGCTACTTCTCAGAAAGGACAGGAGAGATCGCAAATCGAGGGCTTAAGACTCAAGGAATAGAAGCAGAAAAAATGATGTTTGAAGATTTGCGGAAGTAAGGCAGAGAAAAGAAGTCCTAAACTCGACCAGTTCTATCTAGGCTTCATCCTACAGTCGACCTGGCTCTGATACCAATCTGTCACACCTGATTTATAAGAACATAAATCGAGCAATCATATATGCGCCAGGATCAAGTCACGCATATATACAACAGATTATCAAGATATCACAACACATGTCACGAATAAAAGCGTATAAATTATAAAATGAATATCTTTATTACAACTGAATCAAGAATCAGTTCAAGAAATGCGGAAGCGTAAAATGAATACATGAAGAGCTGGGCGCCACAGGGATGTCGACTGGGAGACAAACGCCTAGAAGTCGACGAAGCCACTGACGTAGTCCTCCACGTTGCCGGGCACTGAGCAGCAGTCGAAGATATCCGAAATAGAACAGAAGAGTAGAGAGGCAAGTGTGAGTACAAACTAGTACTCAACAAGTATAACACAGACTATGAGGCTCTAGGCTAGCTGACTCAACTGCATTAGCTTTTAGTCTTGGCAAATTTTATTAAAGCTAATTACTACAAGTGGATGAATTACCATAACCCAATTGCATAAGAAATTAATCAGTATTAATTAAGAACTACTGAGAACCATCCAACCAAAACCACCCGGGAAATCTCTCTAATCAAAGGTTGATAACCCCCACTAATCAAAAGGAGGATCTAGGCCACTCATGACTGTGAGCACAGCTGATATATCAGTTTTACACTCTCGAGAGGTTGCACAACTTTACCCACAAGTCGTGAGCTATGCTAGTAGTTCATCACACTTCCTTAGGTGAGATGGCTAGCAAGCACACTACGAGACCGTTACAAAGGATCACATTGGTAAGGTGTAACCGCTAAGGATTCTGGATCAGCGACGATGGGGCCCACCTCCGGGGGTACAAGACACACAGCACAGACCAAGCCGGAGGAGCAGGGACCATTGAAGCCTACCACCCCTCTTGCCCACGCAGGTAAGTTACTCCCGAACCAAAATGACCTAATTAATAAGTCAAGACCGTCCCATTCCAGTCTTGTGGTTGCGCGGTTGTCCCAGGTTGTCGCTCTATGAACCGGTCCTTATGGAGAGTGGCCAACCAAGCACTAAGCACCGTGCTGGCCCCCTAAACCATGTTTCTAATAAAAACATCTTTTACGGAGACGTGAGCCACTCAAGCACACAGCACAGAGGGTCACTCTCAGGATTAAGTTGCATAAGACCATTAATCAAATTTAATTAAAAAGGACCGAGTGTGTTATAGCGTAGCAACCTAGCACAACTAACCAAAATGCAACCCAAAGGATATATACATAGGATATAAAGTGGCTAGGAAAGTCCTTATAGGCATACAGTATTAAAATGCAGTATGAAATTGTATTTAAAAGTGATAGGAGGTTCATGTTATACTTGCCTTCCTCGTACTCTCCTGGCTGCTGCTCGAACTGCTCGGAAGATGGCTGCTCCTGGTACTCGTCCAAAGGCTCCGCGTCTACTCACGATCGTAACAGCAATACATGGGCCACACATGCACACACATGCAAACAATAGCAAAATATAAGAAACAGTACACCAATACAATAGAACAGCACACAAAACTGGCCTAGAACTGTTCTACACGTTACAATGATCGCGTGGATATAAAGAACACCTAAAACGGAGCTAAAACGCAAAATCTAGGGCTAAAACAAGGTCCAGGGACCTATTTGCGAGAAAAACAGAACTTTCAGGGGGTTCTGTGCGAAAACTAGGGACTTAAATGTAAATAAAGGGTAGATACAGGGGCTAGCTCATGAAAACACGCGGCTTGGACTGCGGGTTCAAAAACTGGAAAGCTCAGGGGTCTAAACGAGTAAAACAGGGCTTATCCGCAATTTCTTTTGAACTACCCTGGAGCGCGGGTTGTTTTCAGAAAAACCCGAGGGCTCTTTAGCAAAAAGGAACGGCTGAAGGGGTACGCTCTGTTTGGAGCCGTTGGATCTGGATCTGGCGGTCAAGATCTAAATTAATCTGCGAACCGGTACGAGGGAAACACATCCGCTGGATTACAATCTGACGGTCGGGATTAAGGGGCTAAGGATCTAATCCTACCGACTGGCCGCAGATCGGACGGCTTAGAAGAAAAAGGGGGTCCGGCGGCGGGGAAGGTCACCGGAGTTCGGCTCCCGCGGCGGAGGGTGACTGGAGATCGCCGGAGAACACGCGACTGGGCGCTTCCGGCCTCGGTTCGGGGTACGGGTAGCACGGGGAGAGAGAGAGGACAACGGCGAACCCGTCTGGGCAGCCAGCGCGGGGGATTGGGGTTAGGTTAGGGCTCGCCATGGCAGAGCGGCGGCAATGGAACGCCGGGATGATGTTCTGGCCACCAGAGGGGCTACGCGGCACTACCTCATGTGCAAAAGGGAGAGAGGCGTCGGGTATTGCTCACCGAGGGCCCGAGACAAGCGGAGACGCGGTGCAGGGGCGACTCCTACGGAAACTAGCGGCGAGGTAGGCCGGTGCTCGCGGATGGGTCGACGTGGCGATGCTCCAGGCGCCTGGATCCCTCGGTCGGGCTCGGGGTCAATCTGTGAAGCTGGCAGAGGGTCAGGGAGGTGTAAGACTCACCGGCGGCGATCAATTGCCCGGAGTGGATGGCGGCTTACCGGACACCGATCAGTGGAAAAGGGGCAGTGCAGGGGGCTCAAGCGGCTGGTCTGCGGAGGAGGCTGAGAGAGAGGCGAGGAACAGCTGCGGCTAAGAAGGGAGAGGGGGTTGACAGCCTCGGCGTGCGGATCGCCCGGCAACGGACGCCGCGCCTTCCACGGTTCGTTGCGACTCGGCCTCACCCAGGCGCGGGCGAGCTTCTAGAAGGGGAAAGAAGGCTCGGGTACTGGCCAGTGGGGCCTTGCGAGCGCGAGAGAGGGAAGCCCAGGGGTGCGGCGGAGCGGCCCTCGGTCAGCGGCAGAACGGCCGGACCGGCGAGAGGAGAAAACAGAGGAGGCGCGAGGAAAGGGGAAAGAAACGCCTGACCGGTGGGACCGGCCTGGCAGAGAGAGAGAGGAAGAGCAGCCATGAGTGGCTGCTCGCGTGAGGAGAGAAGGGCTAGCTCGGGCTGGGCCGTGGAGGGAAAGAGAGAGAGAGGGAGAGGCGTGGTGCTGGGGAAACTGGGCCGGGGTGAGGCCCACGCGGGGAGAGGAGGGGAAAGGGGGCCCGAGAGGGAGAGGGAGTTGGGCTGTTGGGCTCTATTTCCTTTACTTCTTCTTTGCTTTTCCTTTTCTATACTCTAAGCATTCAAACAATTCCAATTGAATTCAAAATACAATTTGAATTCAAACCTATAAACTCAACACAAATAGAACAATGCTGCAGCATGAATGCACAAACAATTTAATCCTATGATAAATTTTATTTTCTTGTGTTATAAATTGCTTTAAATGCAAGATAAATTAGGGAAAACTCCGGAAATTTATTTAAGCCCAAATAAATTCATTAAAATTTAAGGAAATTACCTTAGGGTGTTACACTGCAGCAGAAGATCCTGAAGGTCCACTCGGGGTCACGAGAGTCTGTGGCTGGGAATAAACCAATCGGATAAGCAGCCACTTCCTCGGGGTGCTTGTCACAGAAGATGTGAATAGCTTCAAGTGCTGCAGACTCAAAGGTATCCACAAGGCGGTGACCAACCGTGCTAATTGTGACTGGATGCTGCGGAATGGTCATCTTCACCATACACCGAGGAACACCCGCTTCAACAAACTCATGTCCATCGTAGAGTGGGGGTGCATCATAGCCGAAAATCTGAAGTGACTCCCACAAGAGACGGGGAAAACCCTCCCAATGCAAGGCATTGGTATGAGCGTGTCCTTCGCGATCCCAACAAATATTTGGGGTCTCAGCCATCTGAAGCAAGATTTCAAATGGTGAGATACAGAGGTACAGCAACACAGAACAAGAGTCTAATGAAATGATGACACAATTGCATTGAATGGCTAAAATGCAACTATTCTACAGAAGACTCACAAGATAACTATACTTTGAGATAACAGATTCTGATAACAACAAGGACTGGAAATCAGATGGACATCACTGATCTTAAGTATGGATGAGCAATGGGGAGATACTAAACTCAATGGCTGTCTGAAAGATCATGACAAGTCTGCATCTGGGATAAACCATTCTTCAACAGTCCTTAGCCAAGCACTCAGACAAGACATTCAAACAGGATTATTATGCATGCATGGTTCTATTCGTCCTCACCAACACACAATTGCCAAAGAAACTTTGGACTTACGAGGTTAGTTTCGGTGACATATATATACGCCTCTCCTTACATAACTAGTCATATTTCCTATTCGTAAGCCTATTACTCGTGCTGAGTGTACCTGCAGAAAACCACAGTTGAATAATGAACCTTTCATGCCAGCACGTCATGAAAGCGTCCTCAAACATTACTGTTCACTATAGAAACAGCATCTGTACAATTACCGCCGTACAGACAACGTTAACATACGTTATTGAACGTATTCACGGGGGTACCGCAAAATGCGGGGGTATGAACAGCGATCGCCATACCCTGCGCCGAACCATATACTCCCAATGTAGTCAACCGAAGTTGGTACATTGGCAGCATCTCAAGTAGGCCACTGCTTGAGAAACAGCATTCGGTTCGCATCACTGACGGGAAGGCCAAGCTCTCTCAGTTGGCTGTTGGCGGCGGACGATGATGACTTATACAGTTCTAAGGTTGGTTGTACTTGAAAGTAAATTTTTGCAGAAAGTAGTGCTAGAAGTTAGAAACCTAGTATGGTAACTAGCAATCACCTGGTAGTTCCCAATAAACCCTTAGGGCTCTACGAACTAAACACACAACCTTAGCGAATCCAACGCCTTTTGTAAATTCCTTTGTTATGCCAACTTTTATTCTGAAATCATTTTTTAAGCACTGTATTATTCCTGGATCTTCTCCTACATCTTGTATAGAGTGTAGGTAAACCTACAGCTCTGATACCAGCTGTGGCAGAACCGCCTGAATTATTCCGGTTCAAGTGCACTAATCATCGCTACAAAGGCAAGATGATCTCAAATGATCTTCAAACGGAACAACCCATGGGTCTGTCGGGTCACCGCCCGATGCAACCACTGTTTCACAGGATCGAAGTAGGTTATACTCATACAAGATAAGCTCCAGGTACATAATAGTGCAAACTTTTACCATAGAGTAAGTAGCATTATTACAAACCAGTTTTCTCCAGCCCTGACTGGAGCAAATTAACAAAGGGTTGTTTAAAAGCAATGGGTAAACACCCGTTGACCAAAGTCACAGCGGAAAGATAACGCGACTAACAACGTCGCCATCAGCAGCACCATGCGTAGCCCAGTCGATGGTGTTACTCGAAAGGGTTAATGTCGGCCGGGGACGGATCCCATTCCACGGACCAACCAGGCGGAACAGCAAAGGGGCAGGAAGTACTATCAGCCTGGTTCTCAACCGGCACACCTGAAAGCAATTCTACAAGACTGAGTATAAAGATACTCAGCAAGACTTAACCGGGTTCTAGAAAAAAGTCCTAGAAACTAGACCATGCTTGGTTGGAAGCTCTAAGTTTCTTTTGCTGAAAAGCAACAGAGAGTATGAACTAACTTTTCATATTTTAGCCATCAAATTCTAGTAGTTTTATCCATTCTAGGTGAGCATTACTTCTAATCAAACAAGGTAAATCTTTATCAAACAACAAGTTGTATCCCTCATGTTACACTTGTTACTCCATGTGGCAAAAGTGTCAAGTAGTCTCAATCTCCGCAAGAAACGGACGATTCAGAATCGAATTTCAATACCTTGCAAGGGATCCTAACTCACACACTCGGAAATTTTAATTTTTCTGGGCAACCGTTTCCATCATATTCAGGGTCGTGGATCAGGGCCACCACAAGCGACTGCAGGACCGTACGCACACCAATTGTGCAGGACATACGTCTGTAGCGCGACTACAAAACCCGTATTCCTGTCTGCCATGCAGAACGAACTCCCACACGTCGGTGCGTGTAAACATAAATTAAAGTCGAGTGGTGGGGTAAGTCCACTTGCCGGGCCAATCAGGTAATAGGCTTACCGTGTACCATATTTTACGGCATGTGGCTAGTACTTTCAAACACTTGACTACTACTACCACACTTCCGACCTTAACAAATGTCATCAACATAGACGGGGTATGCTATTATCAATTCTACCATAAGCGTGACCCCGTCCGTCATCCTTATAATGATTGACAGAATTGATAAACAATCAACTCCTATATCGCGCGAGCGACAGGAAATCACTCGACTTCTACCGGTCCTATTAGCAAGGCATCTACGCGATAGGACTCGGGATAAGCATTACAAAGGTTCCTAGGATACATGCATCTAGGGTTCCATTATAACTCTTAGAACTTAAATGCACAATATAGAAATAAAAAGTAAGTGCGTAAATTGGAAAACTGGGTTATGCACCAGGGCTTGCCTTCGGAAGTGAAGCTAGGATCAGACGAGTTAAAAACTTCCGAACCTTGGTTCGGGGCTTCAGTCACTTACTCAGTAACTTGGACGGAGTCTTCAGATAGCCCGGATTCGGGTTCCAAGATCAACTCGTAGTCTCCGTCTTCAAGTATCGGCGAGTCTACATGAAATGCAAGGATTGATGTTTAGTGATAATATGTTAAGTCTTTACTTTATGGTAAAGTTGTAATTAACACACATCCATCATTAACAACAAAAAGATAAGCTCATTAGGCAGCTAAGTATTTGTCCTTAAGTAAGCATCAATCAAGCTAAGGCAAGTTATTTCTAATCATAGGTTTAATACATTTAGCATTAATAATACCTAAAGCTTAGCTATTTGAACTTAATTTGACCAAATTTGAAAATATTCAATTTACAAGTTTGTACTGGTTGTGAATTTTTCACACAACACTAAACACTACTTAAGCTAACTAGTAGCCAAGAATTGCAAGAAATAAAATTAAATCACACAAGTTATACACAAAGATCCCTTTTTGAAAATATTTAAATAACTGCAAAACTAAATGAGTTCAAACTACACTTTAGTAACCAAGGTTGTAGATCTCATTTTTATGAACACAACGAAACTGGTTTTGCCATTTTTGGATTTTTCTACAATTCCCTATGAATTTTCAAAGCTGGCTGAAATGGAAATGGAAAAAGGCACTGATTCTTCACAAAAAGGCCCCTGGAAAGTTTTGAAACAAAGCAATCAGGTCCCTGGCCGGTTTTTCCTCTCGGGGACAGATCGACGGCGAGCAATTCCGACGAGATAGCTCGTCGGCGGCAAGGGCCAAGGGAGGGGAAAGGCTCAGGGGCTTACGGCGGTCACGTGGGTGGCCGAAGTTGGTCGGGGGAGGAGCTGTAGCGGCTGATCGGCGGTGACAGAGGCGGCGGCGGGACTTGGAAACTTGGTGGTGGCGTTCCAGTGGCCGGAGGGCCGGGGAGTGGACGAGAAGTGCCTGGGAAGCTTCGTGGGGATGATGTGGTGCTGCTAGGGTGCTTGGCCGGGGCGGGGAAGCACTGGAGGAGCGGGACGACGACGAGGCCTAGCTGCGGCGGCGGAGGAACGACGGCGTGCTCGTGGGCAGGACGTTCCGGTGGGGAAATTGGAAAATGGCCGGTGGTGCTGGTGGAGCAAGAAATCGGAGAGGGGAGGCTCGGGATCGAGCCGCCGGCGGCGAGACCGAACAGCGGCGGAGGAAGAACTCCGACGTGCTCGCGGGAAGACGTCTCCGGTGGGGGAAAAAGAAATTGGCCGGTGCGATGGGCTTCAGGGAGTAGCTGTGGTGCTGATGGAGGTCTGGATCGAGGGTGGAAGGCTCTGGAGGAGGCTACCGACGGCGAGGCCGAACGGCGGCGTGGCTTGGACGGCGGCGGCGCGAGGAAGAAGACGACCGGGGGTGATCTGAGCTCGGGGAAAATGCAAAAGGGGTTGCTCACGAGGTGCTGAAGAGCTTTATACGCTCAGAGAAGCACTGGGGTGCGGCAAGGAGGAGCTGGACGCTGGCAATGTCGTGGCGGCCGTGGAGAGCCGGGGACTGGCGTGGCGGCTCGGGAAATGGCCACCAGGGCCTGGCAAGCGGCGGGGGCGATGCGCTGGAGGTGGAGGTGGCACTGGCGAGCGCCGCAGGGGCAGGTGGCGGCTGGGGCAGCTCGCCGGAGTTAGGCGGCGGTGGCAGGAGCTCACGGGGAAAACAGGGAAGCTGGAGGTGGACGATGAGGACCTGGTTGCAAAAACTGAAAAACCTAGGGACTCCACTGTAAAGCTTGAGTAACTTCCAAACCAGAGCTCCAATGAAAATGCTCCCAAAACAAAAAGTGTAGAGAATAAAAAGTTCTACAACTTTACTTTAGGGTTCGACTTCAGGAGGGTTGAGGTTTTCAAAGTTATCTTAAAAACCATACAGCTAGTTAAATTTCTTTTAAAACCTATTTGAATTTTACATTTCAAAAAGCTCCCTAGTTTGTTTTCACTTTTTACAGTGGCTTAAAAGTAAAAGCATCATTGCAAATCAGCCCTTCCTATATTTCAAAATTATCCACCCTCACACACATTTTGCACATTAAGCCCTATATTTTTCTAAAATTACAGAAAACACCCTAAAATAACTTGTCCTTAAATAGCATACAAGAGCACATCCTACACATAATGCACTATGTCTGGCTCCCACATACCTGAGATGTCACATCGGCTCACGCACACATGGTGTTTGTTCTCCCTGCAGAGTTCCATGCACCAGGCCGTGAGGAAGTACCAGTGGCTCAGCTCGACTTGGGGCCACGACTAGTTATATTTGAGAAGCCCCGAGAAAAGAATTATAGGCATCTGAAAGCTTTATATCTCAAAGGGTACATCAACGGCCAACCCGTCAGCAGGATGCTAGTCGATACAGGAGCAGCAGTCAATATAATGCCGTACTCAGTACTGTGCAAGCTGGGGCATTCTGTCGGGGACTTAATCAATACCAACATCACGCTAAGTGACTTCAATGGACAAACATCAGAAGCACGGGGAGTCCTCAGCGTGGATCTGACGGTGGGAGGTAAAACTGTCCCTACATCCTTTTTTGTGGTCAACAACAAGGGCTCATACACTGTCCTGCTTGGGAGAGATTGGATTCATGCCAATTGCTGTATCCCTTCTATGATGCATCAATGTCTAATTCAATGGGATGGAGATGACGTAGAAGTAGTCCACGCGGATGATTCTGCCGAAGTTTCGCATGCTGCCATGAGTGTTTGGGATGCAGAAGACCAGGAACCAATCTCAGGGATCAGCTTGGAGGGCTGCGACCGTGTGGAGGCTACAAAAAACGGGGTGAGGCTGGTCTTGTCCACTGGCCTTACAGAGTAGATGGGGTGCCAAAGTCACTTTGCACCGGAGAAACAGGAGAGGCCGATCCCCGCGATCGGCCCCAAAAAATAGAATTCGAGTTGTTTTTTTCATCCATGCTACATTATTATTTAGTTCACAGAGAGGCCCGCTCGAGCAGCCGGCCATGTGTTAATTGTAAAAAAGCACAAGTTAATGAAAAGAACAAGTCGGCCGATCCCTGCGATCGGCCAAATCCTTTTACATCACATCCATTATCTGTTTACAGTGTCGACTTGATGGATGAAGGGAAGCTAGGATACGGGTTTACATCTGCTGATGAGCTGGAAGAAGTCGATATTGGTCCTGAGGATAAGCCACGACCAACATTTATCAGCAAGAAGTTAAATCCGGAGTTGCGAGAGGCGATAATAATACTACTGAGAAAATATATGGATTGTTTTGCTTGGGAGTACACAGAGATGCCCGGGTTGGATAGAAGTATTGTTGAGCATCGACTCCCTCTCAAGCCAGGATTTCGGCCGTTCCAGCAACGAACACGACAAATGAAGGCCGAAGTCCTGGAAGAAGTCAAGAAAGTAGTCGAAAAGATGATAAAAGCCGGCTTCATTAGGGCTTGCAGGTATGCTGAATGGATTTCCAATGTTGTACCTGTACAGAAGAAGGATGGCCGGTGGAGAGTCTGCGCAGACTTCAGAGATCTTAACAGGGCTACACCAAAAGATGAGTACCCGATGCCGGTTGCGGAAACATTGATTAATGCAGCTGCTAGTCACAAGATGTTGAGCTTCATGTTTGGTAATGCTGGTTATAACCAGATTTTTATGGCTCCAGAAGATATTCATAAGACCGCATTCAGAGTACCGGGTGCAGTGGGGTTGTTCGAGTACGTGGTCATGACCTTTGGGCTCAAAAATGCTGGTGCTACATATCAACGGGCCATGAACTACATGTTTCATGATCTGATTGGCAAGCTGGTGGAGATTTATATTGATGATGTGGTGGTGAAATCTGCATCGGCTGAGGGGCATTTAGGAGATCTACAGCGAGTTTTGGAATGAACTAGGAAGTTCGGGCTTAGAATGAATCCTAAGAAGTGTGCATTTGGTGTATCGGCCGGTCAGTTCCTGGGTTTTCTGGTTCATGAACGGGGAATTAAGATTGGCCTAAAAAGTCAAGAAGCTGTAAAAATAATGGTGCCACCTACCACAAAGAAGGAACTCCAACAACTCATCGGCAAGATCAATTTTGTTAGGAGGTTCATTTCCAATCTGTCAGGGAGAATTGAGCCATTCATGGAGTTGGTAAAAATTAAAGCCAATGATGAGATCCGCTAGGGGGCAGAGCAGCAACAGGCATTTGAAGATATCAAAGAATATTTATCCAAACCGCCTGTGTTAGTCCCACCCCAGCAGGGTAAGCCGTTTTATGTTTACCTGTCAATAGGTACCACTTCCATTGCTTCGATCGTCGTACAAGTGCAAGATGGCAAGGAGAGAGTTATTTTTTATCTCAGCAGAAGGATGCTAGATACGGAGGCAAGGTACCCTAAAATTGAGAAATTATGCCTTTGTCTATTCTTTACCTGTACAAAGCTCCGCCACATCCTGCTTTTTGCCGAGATAATTGTCATCTGCAAATCAGATGTGATCAAGCATATGCTGTCGGCCCCGGTGTTAAAAGGCCGACTCGGCAAATGGATGTTTGCTCTATCAGAATTTGATATCTGGTACTGTCAGGGATAGATCCCCTGGGTACCGCAAGAAAGCTGCCCTCCTTTATATATCTTCAAAGATGTTTCCTGAAAAACATATAACTAGCAAGGCTGAGTATACTAATACTCAGCAAGGCTTACCCGAGTTTGGGTATACTTTAGCCCATAACTAGACTCATGAAGGCATTTCAAGGGTTTTGGGTTTATTTTTAGCCGAAAAGCAACAAAGAGTATAATCTACTTTCAAGTTTTAGCTTTCAGATTCTAGCTTGATTAGCCAATCTAGGTAAGCACCTATACTAAACAAGCAAGATATAGATTATCATCCATCAAGATTATTCCATCAACAATTACACTTTTTACTCGATGTGGCAGAAGGGATAAGCAGTCTCATTCATCGTGAGAGGCGGACGATTCCTGAATCGAGATTCAACCTTGCAAGGTAAACCTAACACACACGCTTGGAAGATCCAAAGATCGTTCCGAAGCAACCGTTTGCCTCTCATTCCGGGTCGTGGATCAGGTCCACCACAAGCGACTGTAGGACCGTACGCACACCCAATGTGTGCAGGACATACGTCTGTAGCGCGACTACAAAACCCGTATTCCTGTCTGCCATGCAGAACGTACTCCCGCACGTCGGTGCGTGAGAAAAACCAAATTAATCGAGTGGTGGGAGGTATGTCCACTTGCCGGGCCGATCGGTTACTAGGCTTACCGCTTACCATATTTCACGGCATGTGGCTAGTACTTTCAAACGCTTAGCCACCACTACTACATGGTTCGGCCTTAATCACTTTTAACAAAACTGACAGGGTAAACCTTCAGGTCATGATACAACACATGACCCTATCCATCATCCTTATAGTGGTTACAGGAATGTAAACATTACAACTCCTATATCACGCGAGTGACAGGAAATCACCCGACTTCTACCGGTCCTATTAGCATAGCAGCTAGTCGGACTCAAGTGCTACTATTCAATACATTGGTTCCTAGGGAAAGTGGAACTAGGGTTTCAAGCAATTCCTAAGAACTTAATGCATAGAATACGTAAATAGATATAGATTGCAGTGTAATTAAAATAGTGGGTTATGTCAGGGGCTTGCCTTTACTGGTGGGACTGAAGTCAGGGATGTTAGTATTGTTGTCTTCCGAACTTTGGTTCGGGGCTTTCGATAAATCCTTGGTGACATTCACTTGGTCTTCAGGAGCATCCTCTGTAGACTCCTTGGAGATCTTGTAGGTACTGCTTGCAGAAGTAGTCGTATCTACATGCAATGCAACATTACATTCAAAGTGTGCACACAAAACTATCTTACTTCACAATAAAGTTGCAATTCAACACTCATTTAACATACCACTCATATAACAACCAAAAAGATCTGAACTAAACCTAGACAGAGCTATAGGGGAACAACTAATTAGAATCAGCTACTTGTTGAGGGTTACAACAGAGCCGATTGGAAACAACGGGGGTTTAGCTGATTGATGGGTGCATCAGGTTTCTAGATGATCGATGAAAGCATCGATTACTTCAGCAGAGGGGTGATTCCTAAAGCAGTTGTGTCTTAACTGAGATGTGCTTAAGTGTTATTCTAGGTAACTAGGTGTGGTTGTATCGACTCGATTACGTCAGCACAACAATTGAGTGACGTACAGCCGATTGGAGTGTGGTTGAGGGTATAGAACCGATAGACATAGATAGCCGATCTCTCAGTTGATAAATCGGCTGATAGAAGTGTGTGGATAAGGATGAGAAAACTAAGGATTGATCGGCTCTATTTGACCGATATGGAGAGCAACTAAAATCGGCTTGGATCGGCCGATAGCAAGAACTCTAAGATTGTGTATACACCTTTGATACATCGACTATGTGCAGTCGATTTAGGACAGAACAAAAGAATTATATCGGCAGTAGCCGATATTAGAAGGGTAACAACCGGATCAACTAACCAGCCGAGAGTAGAAGCATATCAAAAGAAATGCATCGGCTGACAGCTGTTACACAGAAACATTACGGACTCAAAGGAAACGGATGCTTAGCGGCTGAGCTAATAGCTGACATTGAAGTATAGTTGCCGAGATGTATTGACTAAGCAGCAGATACACAAGAACTAACAAGGATCTTTATACGACAAGGAACTTAAGAAAACAGCAATCAAGACAAGGACAATGTCTTGATGGTAGGGATATGAGCGTTCGTGTGATGGATTAACTAATTATCACACTTCTCCACTTGAAACATACATCCTATAATCTATACTCAGCTACAACACATGCATAACACATAAGGTACAAACAAAGCATTCATTTCCTAATATTTAACCTAAACCACAAATCAAGGACTTCCAACTCAAGAGCACAACACATAACTTGTAGATTTTGACCTAAGGATTCAAACAAAACTGGTTTTGTATTTTTATGAACTTCTTACGAAAATCTATGAAATGTAGAAGTCCACTGAGTTAAAATAAAGAAAGCTCTGGAAATTTTACAAAGAACTCCCTAGAACTTTCTAAATCAAGCAATTAAGTCCCTGGTCGGGGGAAAACAGATAACAGGAAGATAATGATGATATTCCAGCAAAGGAGTCGCCGGCATTAGGAAGATTCAGTGTATCAGGGCAAACCTTAGGGTAGCCTTGGTTGTAGAGAAGAATGGATGGAAAGTGAACTCCCGTGGCGAACAGGATCGGTGGTAGGAAGTGCTTGACGGTGACGAGGTTCCGTGGGTGACGAAGAAGTTTGCCAGGGAACTGTAGTGGGCGAAGAATAGCCGGAGAGGTATTCCTCACGGTGATCCGTGGCGACGATAGTCGGCTTTGCCACAGCGACGATGTTCTGGCGAAGGGATCCGAAGAGGCTCGACAAGAGGGTTCACGAGCTTCTTCGAGGTGTCGTGACCTTGCTCGGATGATCGGCGAGGAATAGGAGTTGCTGGATGTCGTAGACTCACGGAAGAAGCCGATAGGGCCGGATTGGTTCGCTATGCCGACTCCTTCGCGAACCTCAAGGTTTTCCTGCTCACGGCTAAGCTTCCCCTGCTCACGCGCGTGTGCTGCAGAAACAAGGTCGGCACACCCGCGTAGCCTCCTGCAAGATCGATGCGCCCGGTCGCATCTCCTGCACAGTGTTCCTGTACTGCTCTCACATCACTGGCCCTTAACCTGCTCGTGCGTGGCCCGTTGCCTTGCACGCGCACTCGCCTGCGGAAACGAGCCGAGCCGGCTGTTAGTCCTGCGCCGCGCGTCGGACCCGCGTCGCGCTGCTCCTGCCTTGACCTCCGCATTCGCTTCGCCGCGCTACACTCGCCCCCCTCTGCCTCCGTGAGGGTCGTGATTTGCCCGCATCGGAGCCGCGCCTTCCGCTGCCGTCCGCGCCGAGCTGCCATGCTGCAACACTTCCGCATACGTGTGCCTGCGTGTTCCAGCACCGCGAGCTCCGCGCCCAAGCTCGCGCAGACTGTTCCATTACGCGCCGCCGGTCCCGCATCCGCACACGCACGCTTGCATGTCGTTGTCCCACACGGTTACCTCTCTTGGCGCACGGCTCCTGCATGCACCGCCCACGTGCCGCTCACGCCGTCGTCTGCACAGCTTCTCCTCCTCCACGCCATTGCCGGACTCGTGGGTCCCGGTCTTGCCATACCGTTCCAGCGCCCGCACACGCGTTCCAGCGCTGCTCGCGCCGCCCCACAGCCTGCGTCGCTTGCGCGCCCATGCTCCTGTGCTCCAGCGCCTGCCGCGCCCGCGCCAGCTCAGCTCCGCTTCAGCGCCGCCCACCTGGAGCCGCGGCCACGCGCTCCCCGTGCCGGCTCGCTGCCGCTGCGCACCGCCCTGCACGCGCCCTAGCCCAGCCAAGCCGCGCTCTGCTCCGCACGCCGCCGTGCGCTTGCTCGGGCCGCCTGCCCCCGCGCTCGCCCGCGCACCAGCGCCCTGCCGTCCCTGCTCCGAGCGCCTGCGCCCGAGCCGCCCAGTGCTCTGCGCGCCTGCGCCCGAGCTCCAGCGCCGCCCCGCTCAGCCTCCGCACGCTTCAGCGCGCCGACCTGAGCCTCGCGCCCACGCCTGCTCCCGGCACCACGCCAGCCGAGCCGCACCACCAGCCTCCCTGCGGCGCGCGCTTGGCCTGAGCCCGCGCCCCGCGTGGCCTGGGGCTGCTCGCCCAGCGCGCTGCGCCGCCGCCCTGATCTGCAGCCGCATGGAGAAGAGGAAGGGAGGCAGGGGTAAAAGGAGATGCTGCTGCCAGAGGAGGAAGAAAAGAAGGAGACGCCAGGGAGAAAAGAAATAGAGGAGAAAGGGAGAAGAGACTTCCCAAGGACTTATGTGCAATTAGAAAACTGCAAGGACTTTTCTGTAAAACATAAATTTCACATCAATCTAAAACCCAATGAAGAAATGCCCAAAATGAAAGTTGGAGAGTTTTTCAAACTCTACAACATTGCTTTAGGGCTCAAGTTCAAAAACTAAACATTTTTATCTTTACACGTGAGGTTTTGAACAAAAGTTGGATTTGAATTGCTTTTGTCCTAAAGAGTGCAACTTTATAAGATTCAGGACCTAAATGCAAGCATTTATGACATGTCATGATGACGGGATAGACTCGTCATAATGATTGGATAGACATGTCATGATGACTTGCACTTTTTGCACTTTAGCCCTAAGTAAATTTTGAAAGTTACTTTTGTAAATCAAATACTTGCATAAAAGGACTTATAGTTTTATAAAATTACATAAACACCCTTATTTTTACCATTTTACCCAAACTTTTTACACACTTCAACATATACATTTCAAACGAAACTTTTGGATAAATATATATTTTTACAAGGAATAAAAGTAAGAAAAATATATTTACAAAACCATCTTTCACTTATTCTGAAATTACCCTTATCCAAATACATTTTGCAAAAACAACCTTAGGTTTTTCTGTAATTACAAAAATACCCCTTTTTTTTTTACTTGCACTTTAAGTTTTCAAAAGCTTCACATAAACATACACAAGCTTTACACTAACAAACACATATTTCACACTAACAATTAATATGTCTAGTTTACCAGTACATGAACTGTCACAAGTAACACCAAAGCTATGATTCTTGGATCCTTTTTGCAAAGTTTAGATTTGGATTCAAGGCTCGGGGGCTGTGGGATACGTGGCATCGACTACTTATTTTTTCGAAAGTACTCGAAGAGTAAGCAAAGAAGACTCAAGACTAATTTGACGCTCAGCCTAATTCTTCGATTCAACCTAAGGCTCGGGGGCAACTCCATATGGAGTGCGATTATTCATCACACCCCATACAAAAGAAGGAATTCGGGGCATGAGCACCTCATAGCTTCGATGCAGCTAAAAGAGTACTTGAAGAGAAATTTCAAGATGGAGCTTCGAAAGAAGTCGAAGACTGCTTCAGAAGTACTCGAAGAGCCTGCAGTACTCAGCTACGAAGAGCTCGGGGGCTTGTCAGGGATAGATCCCCTGGGTACCGCAAGAAAGCTACCCGAGAGCTAAAAGAAATCTGATTCCTACTAGGATTCCGCTGTAATCCTATTAAGACTCATATGCTGTAATCCAATTGGGACTCCTACCTTGTAATCCTACTAGGAATCCCGCCCTCTGGGATATATAAAGGAGGGCAGGGGTACCTAGATAGGCAGAGCAACTAGAACAGCAATTAGAGCCACCAAGAGGGAGAAATCCAACAGAGAGCCGCCTACTGGCAGCTCAACACCCAAGCGCAGGGCGCAATATTCAACACCCCCAAGCAGGACATAGGGTATTACGCTACTCTAGCGGCCCGAACCTGTCTAAATCTGTGTCTTGTGTCCTTGCGTTCACCTTTAAGTTCCAGATCCAGCGATCCCTCACCAAATAAACACCTACCTTAGGGTATCCCTAGGTAGGCCGACGGTAAAAACACCGACAGGTACCAACCTGCGAAAGCAGTCAAAGGGCAGGCGCTAGCTGACCTCGTTGCAGAGAGAACCAGCACAGACATAGCAGCGCTTTCCATCCGCGCATGGGCGATGTATTTTGATGGGTCAATCTGTGGAGATGGTTCCGGTATAGGTATCTTGCTCGTCTCGCCTCGGGGGGCAACATATTCCTTTTCAATCAGATTGCCAGCACCTTGCACCAATAATCTAGCCGAGTATGAAGCGGTGCATAAAGGTATGGAGTTACTCATCGAAGCTGGAGCAGAAGCAGGAAAAGTTTTTGGGGATTCTAAATTGGTCATCTCTCAGCTTACGGAGACATACCGATGTGAGAGCGAGTTGTTGTTTCCCTTGTGGAGACAATGCTAGGAGTTAATGGCCCAGTTCAGATAGATAAACTTCTATTGGATACCAAGGACGCAAAATTCTGAGGCCAACGATCTTGCCCAAATGGCCTCCGGTTACAAGGACATAGCGGATGGAGCTGATTTTCCAGTAAACCTGTTGGATCAGGGAGATTGGAGAGCCGATATCTTCAATTACTTGAAGGATCCGGCTCGGGGGGCACCTAAGAAGATACGCTACAGAGCCATGAAGTACGTCTTGATAGGGGACGACTTGTTCTACAGGACTCTGGAAGGATTATTGCTTCAGTGCTTGGGGCCGATTGAATCCAATCGGCTTTTACATGAAGTCCATAAATGTACGTGTGGGACTCACCAATCAGCTCACAAGATGAAGTGGTTGATCAGGCGCTCGGGATATTATTAGCCTGATATGTTGGAAGATTGTTTCAAGTACTACAAAGGATGCCAGGCCTGTCAGAGGTTTGGAAGAATACAAATAGTACCAGCATCGGCCATGAATCCCATCATCAAGCCTTGGCCATTCAGGGGCTGGGGCATGGACATGATTGGTAAGATCAATCCTCCATCTAGTAAAGGCCATCAGTTTATTTTGGCCATCACAGATTATTTTACCAAATGGGTAGAGGCTGTTCATATGAAGTCAGTAACGTCGAGGGACGTCACCGATTTCGTCAGGGAACATGTTATTCATAGGTTTGGGATTCCTCAAACCATTACAACAGATGGAGGGTCAGTATTCATATCTGATGAATTCAAAAAGTTCGCTGTCGACATGGGGATTAAATTGATCAGGTCATCTCCGCACTATGCTCAAGCAAACGGACAAGCCGAAGCGTCCAATCAGAGCTTAATCAAGCTTATCAAAAAGAAGATTGATGAACACCCACGGCGCTGGCATGAAGTGTTGTCAGAAGCATTATGGGCTTATCGTGTTTGATGCCATGGGGCAACAAGAACTTCACCATACCATCTGGTATATGGATAGGAGGCCATATTGCCATGGGAGATTACGGCCGGTTCAAGACGAATAGAGTTTCAGAATGAGCTGACTGCTGAAGAGTATGCAGCGCTCATGAATGACAATATGGAAGACATTACAGAACTCAGGCTCTGGTCGCTGGAAAAGATCAAAGAAAATAAGGCCAAGGTAGCCCGTGCGTACAACAAGAAGGTTAAACCGAAAGAATTCCGAGCTGGGGATTTAGTATGGGAGGCGGTGCTACCATTGGGGACTAAGGATGCGGCATATGGTAAATGGTCTCCGAATTGGCATGGGCCTTATAGAGTTGATCAAGTTCTGCCGGGGAACACATACATGCTTGAAGAATTAGATGGCATCAAATTTCCAGTGGCTGTCAACGGTCAGCATCTCAAGAAGTATTTCCTGAGCATGTGGGAAGATGAGTGATGAAGCCGATGTAATGCATCAGGCTATGGACTAATATAATCAAGGTATTTCGTGAGGACATGATCGAGTACTTTGCAGTACATCGAGTTGATCTAGTCGGGTACTTTGTAGGTTGCAAGATAGCATTTATCGAGTACTTTGGAAGTTGGTGCAATGCATCAGGCTGCAGGATGGAATAAGATGAGCAAGTAGAAGAAAGCAGTGCCGGTCCATACATAGAATGGAAGGTTAAATAGCCGATGTCAAACCATCGACTTCAGAAGCAGTAATTGGGTCTTGCCAATTTTTGGCCTTGATAAAAACAGAGAGGACGATTGCAGGAGTCCCTTGATCTTAAAAGAACAAGTTCGACTTCTTCGTGAGGTTTTCCTGGTACTCGTGTTGTTTGACCCAATTGGGGAATGGGATCCAATAACAAGGAAAGAAGCCGACTATGGAGTACTCCTGTTAGCAGGAATATTTCAAAAGGTACTCGAGTTCTTGAAATTTTTTCAACCTGGGATAAAAGAGAAAACTCAGGATTAGAATCGGATAATCCAATGGGAAAGACCGGTGCGATGCCATCGGACTTTAAGATTAAAAGTCAGAGATTGGCTTGCCGAAACAAAGGATTTATTTACAAAAGATGATTACAAAAGAAGCCGATCTACCGGCTCTGCGCGCAATGGCGGAAGACCCTGTGAACTACCACCAGTAAGACCCTAGGGTCTTGCGGTGCTTATACGGGGGAGGAATGCTGGTGTCGTCATCGCCGTTGTCATCGCCGCCGCCAGTGCTGCTTCTGTCGTCGCCATCATCGCTGCTACGGCTGGCGTCGTCCCTGGAATCCTCGCCGTCCTCTGAAGACGACGATCCGCCACGAAGGTATCCTCCTGTTGCCAAATCGTCATCTGAAGAAGTAATCTGGGTATCTTTTTTCGAGGAAGAAAAGAAGTCGCCATCCCAGGAGTCATCGTCATCTTCGTCCAGAGCCCCGTGAAGAAGGATCTGGAGGTCTTCATCATTGGTCAGGGGCTCGTCATCCTCTGACCAGGTGCTGTAGTCCCACTCCTCTGCGTCCCAATGCAGAGGAGCGAGATCTTCATATGAAGCTATTGGATCGAACTCCGGTGTTGCCTCCTTGGAGGTTTCAGAGTCAGGAGAAGTAACGGAGATGGTTTCAGAGTTAGGAGAAGTGATGGAGATGATGAAAGAAGACGAAGGGGAGTTGGAAGAGACGGAGGAAGAGGAAGCCATTATCGGGGGATGCAAAGTGAGCTAGCACGGCTAATGCACGGGGAAAGAAGATGGATGGAAGAAAATCCACTGATACCGGTTTATAAAAGCAGAGATGGAAGGCGAAGCGGCGTTATCGCGTTTCTCGAGGGAGAAGACGAAGGGTCGCGCCCAATAAGATTGGAAGGTGGTGCGTGTGTATAGGCCTTGGAAGTCGAAGGGCCGCGTCTGACGGCATTGGGAGCAGTACGCGCGTGCACAAGTCCGAGAAGTCGAAGAAACAATGGTTTTGGAATTATCATTGCCAAAACCAGGGGGGCATGTGTTATCGCCATAATTTGACTAGACCAAAGGATGGGCCGAGAGCAACATGGGCTGAAGGAAATCATCGTAATGGTCTGCGAATCAGCCTCTATGCAAACGTGTCAAGGGCCAGGATGGCCGTAAGGATAGTTTAAATATAGTAAGTTAGAGATTGAATCGTAACCAGCTAGGGTTAGTTAATATCAAAGTCTCCGGACTATAAATATGTATCGTGAGAATCAATAAAAACAATCAATCATCCACAACAAACTCTCGGCGCATCGCCACCCCAGTCCAAGGGCTTTCTCCAGGTAATCGGCATGCTGCTCCGATCATGTCCTGCATGGTCGGAGCAGCGTCGCGTTTATCTGTTTATCCTTGTGTTGCTCGTACTGAAGCATTTTTTATGGCGAGTAGCACTAGTTATCTTAAACGATTATGATGTTGCAATGATTCTGAGTAATAAACCTATGCTTTGCTTGCTGCTTGTAATCATTTAGCTGTCCTTGTGTTCGATCTCGGGCGCAGGGGCAGCGCCTTGCTCTGTTATTACTTAGTAGATCTAATCTGTTATGGTAGTTCTTTGTCTTATGAAGAATTGGTTTAATATCTATGTGATTAGGCCCTTCAAACGGGTTGAATGTTCCGGCTGCATGTTTGGTGCTTTATGATAACCTAACGAGGGATTGTTCTGGTAATTGACTTGTTAGTTGGTTTTTAGGCCTCTTTTTGGGTTAGCGTATGGTAATCTTTCATGTACGTTAGGCTTAACCATGTGTAGGATGTTCCAGTTATACAGTGAAAGCTTTTACCGTCGTAGATTGAATTAGCTTGGTAATTGCAGAGCATTTTTCTATTTTTTCCATCGGATTTGTGCAAATGATCATATGTTTAGTAGATTCGATCTGTTAAACGTGGCAATCGGCTTTTTCTAGCCGATTCTGATAAGTACCCGAAGGTTCAACTTGTTGTCGAAATGGGTCCGACCTAGTACAATGACTCCATCGGCTTCTTTAGCTGATCCTGGGAGTCGTTGTAAGAGCCGATCACGGCTCGGACTAATATTTAACGTGTCTGTGCATGCAGGAAGATAGCTGATAAACAACTTCTACACCTTCCTGATCAGGTATAGGTCAGGTGGCACGCCTAGCACTTCACCAAGCCAGGGCGTGTGCCGGACTCTTGGGCCGTTGACCGAGGGACCGGGGCCCACCAGCATTCCCGGAAGCCTCCCGGCTCCTCGTGTTGCCTGTCGCTGCTCGCCGGTGGGTTTTGACCGACAACAGTTACATGGCTAAGTATACCATGAAACGGGTAAGTCTTGCTGAGTACTAGGATACTCAGCGTTGCATTGTGACTTTTGTTCAGGTAACCCTCCTGAGGACTCTGCTTTGCCGGTACCATGGCCCTATGCACTTTCCGATGGTTGGACCGTGGAGTGGGATCCGTCCCCGGCCAACACAGGTCCCTCCGAATGATGTTGAGCATGGGCTTAGCTCAACATCCGTTGCGCGACGGCTGATAGTGTCGCGTTTTGACTTTCCGCTGCAGCTACTTAAAACTTAACAGTTTTGTATAAATTCATATTAGTTAGGTTTGTTAATACTATGTTTACTAATATAATCTTATGCCTGTGATGTAAAAATGGGCGGTGTTTGTATCTCTGGACTCGCCTTCGTGCGAGGTACCTTATGTTGATCTTGAGTTAGGTGGTTTTATCGGGACTTTACCCGACAGACCACGAGATTATACCGTTTGAAGTGTAGTTGAGCCTTTACTGACTTCCGAAAAAGGATCAGTGCACTTGAGCCGGTGTAATTCAGGTTGGTTCTACCACAGCTGGTATCAGAGCTAACAAGGGTACCCCGGAGATATGAATTGCCTTAAAAATACTTTTAGTATAAAAATTGGACCAACAACGTATTTTGTAAAACTACGTTGGGTTCGTTAAGGATTGTGCTTAGTACGTAAATGTGGCAGAACCAACCCGAATTATATAGGCTCAAGTACGTGAGTCCATTCCTGAGGGCTCCAACGTGCTTCAAACGGTATAATCCCTTGGCCTGTTGGGTAACGTCCCGATAAACCACCGATACACAGGATCAAATAAGGTTACCTCACACAAAGGTGAGTCCAGAGATACAGTCACCATCACATTTTACATCACAAGGAAAATTACATTACAAGAGTTTCTAAAAGCAATACGAAGTTCCAAATTTAGAAAAGTTATTACAAACTGTTAAAGTTATGGTTTATAGCAGTGGAAAAACATATGCGAGGATTTACAATACGTCGTCAAGACGGATGTCATGCTAAGCCCGGGCACGACATCACTTGATATCACCAATGTTGGCCGGGGGTGGATCCTACTCCACGGACCAACCTTCTGGAAGAGCACAGGGCCAAGACAGGGGAAGAGAAGGGTCTTCAAAGGCTTTACCTGGAAAACATAAAACTAGCAAGGCTGAGTATACTAATACTCAGCAAGGCTGACCCGTTCATGGTATACTTAGCCATGTAACTAGACTTATGAAGGCTTATAATGGTTCTGGGTTTAGTTTCAGCTGAAAAGCAATAGGAGTAGATCCTTAATTTTAACTTTTAGCTTTCAGGTTCTAGTTGATTATCCATTCTAGATAAGCACCTATATCTACTCAAGCAAGGTAGAGCTCTTTATATCAACCATCAGCATTACTCAACATATAGTTGCTCTTGTTACTCTATGTGATAAAGGGATCAAGCAGTCTCAGTCTTCGTGAGAAGCGGACGATTCTGAATCGAATTCAACCTTGCAAGGTAAACCTAACTCACACGCTTGGAACATCCAACGATGATTCTGAAGCAACCGTTTGCCTTTCATTCCGACTCGTGGACAGGTCCACCACAAGCGATTGCAGGACCATACACACTTCCAAAGTGCAGGACATATGTCTGTAGCGCGACTACAAAACCCGTATTCCTGGTTGCCCTTGCAACACGTATTCCCACACGTCGAACTTAAGTAACTAGAAGAAGCAAGACGAGTGGTGGGAGGTATGTCCACTCCTCGGCCCAATTGGTTACTAGGCTTGCCACTTACCCAAAACTCACAGCATGTGGTTAGTACTTTCAAACGCTTAACCCCGATCGGCACACACCGCGACCTTAACCAATTTAACAACAAAGACGGGGTATCATTCCTTTCCATGATATTGCACATAACCCCATCCGTCATCCTTATACTGATTATAGTAATGTAAACATTACAACTCCTATATCGCGCGAGTGACAGGAAATCACCCGACTTCTACCGGTCCTATTAGCATAGCAGCTATTCGGACTCAAGTGCTAGTATCCAACACATTGGTTCCTAGGAGAATGCAACTAGGGTTCCATCTCAATTCTTAGACTTAATGCAAGGTATAATATATAAGTATAAGATTGCATAATGTAGTAATTTAAAATATTGGGTTATGCACCGGGGCTTGCCTTTACTGGTGGGGCTGAAGTTAGAAATGTCAATATCTTCCGAACTTTGGTTCGGAGCTTCAGATAATCCTTTGGTGACATTCATTTGGTCTTCAGAAACATCCTCTGTAGACTCCGGGGAGATCTCGTAGGTACCGTTGCCGAAAGTAGTTGTATCTACATGCAATGCAACATTACATTTAAAGTATGCATACGAAACTATCTTACTTTACAATAAAGTTGCAATTCAACACTCACTTAACATATTACTCGTATAACAAACAAAAGATCTGAAACTAACTTAAACAGAGCTTTAGGAGGACAACTAATTAGAATCGGCTGCTCGTTGAAGATTACAACAGAGCCAATTGGAAACAACAGAGGTTTATTCGATTGAAAGGTGCATCGGTTTCCTAATTGATCGATGAAAGTATCGATTACTTTAGCAGAGGGATGATTCCTAAAGCAGTTGTGTCTTAATTGAGATGTGCTTAAGTATTATCTTGGGTAACTAGGTGTGGTTGTATCGGCTTGATTACGTCAGCACAACAATTGAGTGACGTACAGCCGATTGGAGTGTGACTGAGGATATGTGACCGATAGATATATAGCCGATTTCTCAACCGATAAATCAGCTGATAGAAGTGTGTGGATAAGGATGGGAGAAACTAAGGATTGATCGGCCATATTTGACCGATATGGAAAACAACTAGAATCAGCTTGGATTGGCCGATAGCAAGAACTCTAAGATCGTGTGCGCATCTACGATACATCCACTATGTGTAGCTGATGTAGGACAGAACAAAAGAATTGTATCGGCAGTAGCCGATATTAGAAAGATAACAACTGTATCAGCTAACCAGCCGATGGTAGAAGCATATCGAAAGAAATGCATCGGCTGACAGTTGTTACACAGAAACATCATAGACTCAAAGGAAACGGATGCTTAGTGGCTGAGCTGATAACCTGACACTGAAGCATAGCTGTCGAGATGTATTAGCTAAGCAGTAGATGCACACGGACTAACAAGGATCCTAATATGGAAAGGACCTTAAGGAAACGGCAATCAAGACAAGGATAAAGTCTTGATGGCAGGGATATAAGTACTCGTGTGATAGGATCAAGTAAATATCACACTTTTCTGCCTAAGACATATATCCTATGATTAACCCTTTAGCTATAACACATGCATACAACTCAAGGTACAAATAAAGCATTCATTTCCTAGTATTCAACCTAGATCACAAATCAAAGACTTTCACTCAAGATCACAACATAAAACTTGTAGATTTTGACCTAGGGTTTCAAACAAAACTGATTTTGTATTTTTATGAACTTCTTACGAAAATCTATGAAATGTAGAAGTTCACTGATTTGAAATAAAGAAAGTTCTGGAAACCTTACAGAAAACACCCTAGAACTTTCTAAATCGAAGCAATTAAGTCCCTGGTGGGGGAAAACATAGAATAGGATGATAACGACGATATTCCGGCAAAGGAGTCGTCGGCATTAGGAAGATTCAGTGGATCAGGGCAAACCTTGGGGTAGCCTTGATTGTGAAGAAAAACAGACGGAAAGTGAACTCCCGTGGCGAACAGGATCGGTGATAGGAAGTGCTCGACGGTGATGAGGTTCCGTGGGTGACGAAGAAGCTTGCCAGGAAGGGTTGCCGTGGGTGGAAGATGGCCGAAGGAGTAGTCTCCGTGGTGATTCGTGGTGATAGCGGTTGAGCGATCCACGAGGGGTAAGAACTGTTGGACGTCGTGGACCATGGGACGAGACGATGGAGCCGGATGGGTTTGCTATACCGACTTCTCCGCGAACCCCAGGGTTTTCCTGCTCACGGACTAAGTTTCCGCTGCTCATGCGCGTGTGTTGCTGAAACACGGCCGGCACACCCGCGTAGCTTCCAGCAGGACCGCCGCGTTTGGTCGCATCTCCTGCGCGCTGCTCCCATTTTGATCTCTGTATGGGTGGAGGGAGCTCGTCGTGTCTGGCTGCTCCGTGGCTCCTCCGAGCTCGTCACGCCCAGCCATCGCCTTCGCTCCGCAGCTTCTCCTTCCGATTTGCCACGCCACACTCACACCTCCGCCTTTGCGAGGACCGTGGTCTGCCTGTATTAGGGCTGTGCCTTCCGCTACCTTCTCCTCGACGGCCTCCAACGTCCATTACGCGCGACCCTGCTGCTCCCGTGCGGATATGCCCGCAGCCGCCGTACTGTAGCTCCTCCCACACCGCGCGTGACCTCCCTGCACACCGTCGTCCTGCACGCCGTGCAACTGCTACTCCTCTTCCTGCTGCTGGACACGCGCTCGCTTCGGCCTTGCCGCGTCACATCTGCACATGTCCGAGCCGCGCGCATCCTTGACGCCTCGCCCAACAGCAGGACCCTCGCGTTCTCGAGCACCGCGCGTATCGGCATTTCGTCGACCACCTGAGCTGCGTCCTTGATACGGCCATCGCGTTCCTGCATCTCGCGCAACAGCTTTCCACCGCAACTCCTTCTGCGCGTGCCGTTGCTCGGCACGTCGCACTCATTAAAAACATGGGCCCGCTCTGCTCCGGCCGCCCAACACCTGCACACACCGCCAGCTTCCACGCGTCACCGCGCGCACGCTCGCGCCACCCGCTCGGCGTCGCCCACGTTCCGCTCCTGCACCGCCCGCGAACTGCTCCAGTCCTACGCTTGCCCGCTCACGCGTGCCGCCTGGAGCCGCCGGCGCTCCGTTCCACCCGCGCGCGTGCCTGTTGCGGCCGCCGTTCTCCTCCGCCCGGGGCCTAGCCGCTGCCGCCAGCCGCCCGCTCCAGCCCCGAGCCGACGCCCTGCGCACGCGCTGTGCGCCTGTGTGCGCTCGCACTCGCGCTCGCCCAGTCGCTGCCGCTGGCCGCTCGAGCCCGCTCGCGTGGGCCGCTCGCCTACCGCTCGGTTCGCGGCCGCCTGCCGCGCGCCCCTGGCTATGATGGATCCCGAGCGCCCGCGCCTGGCCTGCAGCCACCCAGTTGTACCGCGTGGAGGAGGAGAAAGGGAGAGAGATGCTACCGCCCGTGATTGGAGGAGGAAGTCAATTGGAAGAAGAACAGAGGGAGAAGGAGGAAGAAAAGAAGCGCTTGGATGCTGCTGCCGCCGGTGGGAAAGAAAAAGGATGGGCGCCAGGGAAAAGAAACAGAGGAGAAGGGGGAATGGAATTCCCCAAGGACTTATGCGCAAAATCAGAGAACTGCAGGGACCTATTTGTAAAACAAAATTTCCCATTGATTTAAAACCCTAATGAAGAAATGCCCAAAATGAAAGTTGGAGAGTTTTTCAAACTCTACAACATTGCTTTAGGGCTCAAGTTCAAAAACTCAAAATTTATATTTTTATACGTAAAATTTTGAACAAAAGTTGGATTTGAGTTACTCTTATCCTAAAGAGTGTAACTTTATAAAATTTAGGATCTAAATGCAAGCATTTATGACACGTCATGATGACGGGATAGACACGTCATAATGATTGGATAGACATGTCATGATGACTTGCACCTTTTACACTTTAGCCCTGAGTAACTTTGAAACTTACTTTTGTAAATCAAATACTTGCATAAAAGGACTTGTACTTTTATAAAATTACATAAACACCCTTAATTTTACCATTTTACCCAAACTTTTACACAATTCAACACATGCATTTCTAATGCAACTTTTTGGATAAATATATATTTTTACAAGACATAAAGTAAGAAAAACATGTTTACAAAACCACCTTTCACTTATTTTGAAATTACCCTTATCCAAATACATTTTGCAAAAACAACCCTAGGTTTTTCTATAATTACAAAAATACCCTTTTTACTTGCACTTTAAATTTTCAAAAGCTTCACACAAACACACATGAGCTTTATACTAACAAACACATAGTTCACACTAACAAAATATATTTCTAGCATTGCAAGTACACGAACTGTCACAGTAAAGCCCTAAGGTGATATTTAAGGGAATTAGAGGTGGCTATAATATATATATATATATATAACTCTAACCACCAGCATTACTTTTCTATCAAAATTTAAATTCATGTACAACACAATTTTACTTTC
This sequence comes from Panicum hallii, assembly GCF_002211085.1. Taxonomy (NCBI): domain Eukaryota; kingdom Viridiplantae; phylum Streptophyta; class Magnoliopsida; order Poales; family Poaceae; genus Panicum; species Panicum hallii. Next base: position 32,779,588 of record NC_038043.1, read on the forward strand.
TGTAATGACACCTTCGATGATGAGGTAAGAAGGTAAGGATCCTCAGCTAACTGGGGAGTTAGCCTTCCCGTTGGTGATGCGAACCGAACGCTGTTTCTCAAGCAGTGGCCTACTTGAGATACTGCCGATATATCAACTTCAGTTGATTATATTGGGAGTATATGGTTAGGCGCAGGGTATGACGATCGCTGTTCATACCCCCGCATTTTGCGGTACCCCCGTGAATACGTTGTTTCGATGACGTATGTTAACGTTATCTGTACGGCGGTAATTGTACAGATACTATTTCTATAGTAAACAGTAATGATTGGGGACGCTTTCATGACATGCTGGCATGAAAGGTTCATTTGATATATTGTGGTTTTCTGCAAGAACACTAACCATGATTTGATAGGTTCTGAACGGTTAGGATTTGTCGACTAGATATTATAGGGAGAGACGTATCTATATTATGCCACCATAACTAACCACGTAAGTCCAAAGATATTTGGCAGTTATTTTGGGTTGTGAGGACGTAGTACGTGCATGCATCCTTGAGACATTGTTTGCAAGTTAAAAGTTGTGCTCGTGTTGTCTTAAGGATACCTTGAGTGTTATTCCTAAGTGTAGTTGGTAATGGTTATACGGATAGCCCTGGGGTTAGTATTTTAGCATTTTTTCGATTCATCCTCAAGATCTATCATATCCATCTGATATTCATTTCTTGTTATTATCAGATGTTTCGTTCCTTTTATCTCATGAATCCCAGTGGGATGTATGTTATGATGCATTCCAACATTTCCATAAGCTTGACTCACATCTTTCCATAGCCTTTATCAAATTTTAGGAAATTCATATCCTATCTAACATTTGAATCCTTTTGATTCAGATGGCTGAAGTTCAGAGGATCTATTGGGATGTAGAGGGATATGCTCACACCGCTTGTCTACATTGGGAAGGGTTTCCGAAAATTTTGTGGGAAACGCTTTGTATATTTCACTATTGGTACCCACCCCAGTATAAGGGTCGTGAGTATGTTGAGGTCGGAGTCCCTCAATGCCATGCCACTATTACTATTCCCCAACTTCCTATCCTTGGATGGCAATCTCTTGAGATAGAGGTTGTCGGATATCGTCTTGTGGACACCTTTGAAGCAGCAGCCCTCAAGGCTATTACTACCTTTTGTGAACAACATCCGGAAGAAGTAGCGGCATATCCCATTGGACTGTTCCCGGCAGTTTTCGCACATGATGCTGAATGGAACTACAGAACCAACTATTTCGGACATTTAGTTGGCAATTTTGCCGAAGAGACTCTCAAGGCAGTAATCAGGTATATGAATGCTCAGTATCGCTTCCAGTCACTTACGCCAAAGAGTACGGACGAAATGGTGAATGTGGCCCAGGATTTTCATAGGGATCTTACCCTGAAAGATGACCAGATTCATTCGCTTGGTCAAGGGATTGCTGGAAGGGATACTACTATTGGACATTTGGAGGTGCAAATCTTGGAGGGTGATGCTCAGATTCTCCAACGCAACACCGCAAATGACTTTTTGCAGGAACAAGTGCATGACTTGAACCAAGAATTGGGTGACGCCCTTGGACATATTGAGATGTTCCAAGAACAGCAAATGCCTCCTCTTGTGCCGAATGAGTTAGAAGAAGATGAAGATTTAGAAGAAGAACCTAAGGAAATAGAAGGCGTGTTGGAAATAGATTCCGAACATGGAGATCCAGAATCCAATCCTCAGCTCAATCATTCTTCATCCGGCAGCCATTCTTCATCTTTGGGCAACCTCGACGATTTCTAATTCATCTTAGTCGTTGATATCTTAATGTGTTTAGTGTACCGTGGTGTGACATAAGGAATGTGTAATCTAGCTTGACCTAAGGGCCACTTGTTGTACTATATGTGGCAAGAGTAGGATGTATGGTAATCAATAGATTACCAACATGTAATATACAGACCACCAGTTATGATCTATAAACTTAAGTTTTGTTCAGCTATCAATCGATCTGTCAATCTGTTGTGCTATCTTCATATATTTTTCTCTCCGGTATATTCTGAAAATGGAAGTAAGGATATTCTGATGTGATGGACATCTTCCATGTTTTTCAGATGGTTGGTGCTACGCGTGGAACTCCTGAAGGTTTCAGGCCAGACTAGGCTAGCGGTTCTCAACAGTCGCCACCACCACCTCCAAATCTCACCGAGGTTATGGCTCAGCAAACAGAACTTCTTAATCTCCTAGTTCAGGCACAACAGACCCAACATCGTCAACAATCACGAGGAGGTCGTGATGACCTCAACCCTCAAGTAGCAAGTTATCAGGATTTCCTTAGTACTCAGCCCCCATTTTTCAGTAAGACTGAAGAACCTTTGGATGCCAATGCCTGGCTTCATACCATCGAATCAAAGTTTGCTCTCCTTACTATACCATGTGTGGACTCAAGCAAAGCTCACTTCGCCACCCAGCAACTTCGTGGCGCTGCCCGTATTTGGTGGGATAACTATTGTGCCATGCAACCTGATGGCCATGTTATCTCCTGGGAAGAATTTCGGACTGCTTTTAGGGCACATCATATTCCTGAAGGACTGATGGAGTAGAAGTTGAATGAATTCTTGCCACTCACCCAAGGCACTCGCACGGTACTGCAGTATGCACAGACTTTTAATCATCTGTGCCAATATGCAGGCTATCATGCGGACAATGATGCCAAGAAACAAGATCGTTTCCGTCGTGGCCTTAGTGCCAAGCTCAAGGAACGCCTGAACCTTGTGAAAGCTAATACTTTCAGTGAGCTGGTTAATATGGCCTTAACCCAGGAGGATTGCATCACGGCACATTGTGCTGAGAAGAAACGGAAGACCCCCATTGGACCCTTGAGTGCTCAGTCACCGAGGTATCGTGTGGTTCCCAACGCACAGATCAGAGCACCGCAGTGGAATACCCCACCTAGCAGATTTGTTTTCCGCCCGCCCCAACAGCAAGGAGGATATAGACCTCCCGTGCCTCCGCAACAGCCGCAACAGTTTGGCTCACGGCCAAATAATCAACAATTTCAGTAGAAGAGCAGCACTAATCGCTGTTTCAGTTGCGAAAGTGCGGACCACTTCATCAAAGATTGTCCTCGGTCCAAGAAGCCTAATCAAGGGCAGAGTTCTAACCAGAACAACCAGGGCAAGGGCAAAAAGCATGTGATGCAAGTCCGGCAAGGGCGAATCAACATCACCACCCTTGCAGAACTTCCAGAAGGAGCCCCCATAATGACGGGTACATTTTCTATCAATTATAAACCCATTATTCTCCTATTTGATTCCGGTGCAACCCATAGCTTTATTAGCAACAAATGTGGTTCCCGAGTGGGACTTAATTCTTGTCAAGCCAAAGGATCGTACATGATCTTGTGGCAGAACCAATCTGAATTATACTAGCTCAAGTACGCGAGTCCACTCCCGAGGGCTCCAACGTGCTTCAAACGGTATAATCCCTTGGCCTGTCGGGTAACATCCCGATAAACCACCGAACACAGGATCAATAAGGTTCCTCACACGAAGGTGAGTCCAGAGATACAGTCACCATCATATTTTACATCACAGGGAATTACATTACAAGAGTTTCCAACAATAGTGCAAAGTTTCAAATTTAGAGAAACATTACAAACTATTGAATTTATGGTTTTAGCAGCGGAAAACATACGTGACTATTCTCAACACGTCGTCAAGACGGATGTCATGCTAAGCCCGGGCACGACATCACTCGGTATCCTCAATGTTGGCCGGGGACGGATCTCATTCCACGAACCAACCATCTGGAAGAGCACAGGGCTATGACAGGGGAAGAGTAGGGTCTTCAAAGGCTATAACTGAAAAACATAAAACTAGCAAGGCTGAGTATACTAATACTCAGCAAGGCTTACCCGGGATTGGGTATACTTTAGCCCATAACTAGACTCATGAAGGCATTGTAAAGGTTCTGGGTTTATTTTCAGCTGAAAAGCAACTAAGAGTATAACTTACTTTCAAGTTTTAGCTTTCAGATTCTAGCTTGATTAGTCCTCTAGGTAAGCACTTATACTAAGCAAGCAATGTAGATATTCTCATCCATCAAAATTATTCCATTGAACATTACACTTTTTACTCGATGTGGTAAAGGGATAAGCAGTCTCATTCATCGTGAGAGGTGGACGATTCCTGAATCGAGATTCAACCTTGCAAGGTAAACCTAACACACACGCTTGGAATACCAACAGGGCGTTCCGAAGCAACCGTTTGCCTTTCATTCTGGGTTGTGGACAGGGCCACCACAAGCGACTGCAGGACCATACGCACACCCTATATGTGCAGGACATACGTCTGTAGCGCGACTACAAAACCCGTACTCCTGGTTGCCCTTGCAACACGTATTCCCACACATCGAATCAAGTAACCAAAAGAACCAAATACATGTGGTGGTCAGTATGTCCACTTGCCGGGCCGATTGGCTACTAGGCTTACCGCTTACCATATTTCGCGGCATGTGGCTAGTACTTTCAAACGCTTAGCCACCACTACCACATGGATTGGCCTTATCAACTTTTAACAAAACAGACAGGGTAAAACTTCAGGTCATGATACAGCACATGACCCTGTCCATCATCCTTATAGTGGTTGCAGAATTGTAAACAAGCAACTCCTATATCGCGCGAGTGATAGGAAATCACCCGACTTCTACCGGCCTTATTAGCGGAGCATCTAACCGATAAGGACTCAGGAGCATTACATTGGATTCCTAGTATCCATGCATCTAGGGTTTCATTACAGTTCCTAGACTTAATGCATAAGTATAGATTGATAGACATAGATTGCAGTGTAAATAAAGTAGTGGGTTATGTCCGAGGCTTGCCTTTACTAGTGGGGCTGAAGTCAGAAATGTCAATATCTTCCGAACTTTGGTTCGGGGCTTCAGTTAATTCCTTGGTGACATTCATTTGGTCTTCAGGAACATCCTTTGCAGACTCCGGGGAGATCTCGTAGGTACCGTTGCTGAAGTAGTCATATCTACATGCAATGCGACATTACATTCAAAGTGTGCACATAAACTATCTTACTTCTCAATACAGTTACAATCCAACACTCATATAACACACAATTCACATTACACCCAAAAAGATCTAAAACTAAACTTAGATAGAGCTTTAGAGGGATAACTAATTAGAATCGGCTACCTGTTGAGGGTTACAACAGAGCCGATTGGAAACAACGGGGGTTTAGCTGATTGATGTGTTTAGGTCGTGCCTAACAGAGGCGTGTCTATTGTGCGATCTTACTGATCTAGGGTTGTGTACAAAGTCTGGGTAGTCGATTGACAGGTGCACCGGTTTCCTGATTGATCGATGAAAACACCGATCACTTTAGCAGAGGGATAATTCCTAAAATAGTTGTGTCTTGACTGAGATGTGCTTAAGTGTTATCCTAGGTAACTAGGTGTGGTTGTATCGGCTCGATTACGTCAGCACAACAATTGAGTGACGTACAGCTGATTGGAGCGTGGTTGAGGATATGTGACCGATAGATATATAGCCGATCTTTCAGTCGATAAATCGGCTGATAGAAGTGTGTGGATAAAGATGGGAAAACTAAGAATTGATCGGCCATATTAGATTGATATGGAAGAACAACTAGAATCAGCTTTGATCAGCCGATAGCAAGATTCCTGAGGTCGTGTGTGCACCTTCGATACATCGACTATGTGCAGCCGATGTAGGATAGAACAAAAGAATTGTATCGGCAATAGCCGATACTAGAGAGATAACAATCGTATCAGCTAACCAGCCGATGGTAGATGCATCGACTGACAGCTGTTACACAGGAACATCTTAGACTCAGGGAAACGGATGCTAAGTGGCTGGGTTGATAACCTGATACTGAAGAATAGCTGTCGAGATGTATTAACTAAGCAGCAGATACACACAAACTAACAGGGATCCTTTTACGAAAAGGATCTTATGGAAACGGCAATCAAGACAAGGTTAAAATCTTGATAGTAGAGATAAGAGCACTCATATGAAAGGATTAACTAAACATTGCACATCTCTATTTAAAACATTTATTCTATGGCTTACTTTTTAGCTATAACACAAGCATACAATATAAAGCACAATAAAACATTCATTCCCTAACACTTGACCTAGACCACACATCAAAGATTTCAACTCAAGATCACAACATAAAACTTGTAGAGTTTGACTTAGGGTTTCAAACAAAACTGATTTTTTTACATTCTTATGAACTTCCTACGAAAATCTATGAAATGTAGAAGTTTACTGAGTTGGAATAAAGAAAACTCTGGAAAACTTACAGAAAACATCCTAGAACTTTCTAAACTAAAGCAATTAAGTCCCTGGTCCGGGAAAACAGATAACAGGAAGTTAACGACGATATTCCGGCAAAGGAGTTGCCAGCGTTAAGAAGATTCAATGAATCAGGGCAAACCTTGGGGTAGCCTTGGTTGTGGAGAAGAATAGGCGGAAAGTGAATTTCCGCGGTGAACAAGATTGGTGATGAGAAGAGCTTGATGAGAAGGTTCACGAGCTTTGTTGAGGTGTTGTGGTCTTGCTCAGACGATCGACGAGAGATAGGAGTTGCTGGGTGTCATGGACCCCTGGGACGAGACGACAGAGCCGGATTGGTTCACTATGCCAACTCCTTTGCGAACCTCAGGGTTTTCCTGCTCACGGGTTGAACTTCCTCTGCCCACGCACATGCGATGCCAAAGCATGGCCGACCGAACACCTCTGCTCGCACAGGATGAAACCCTCCTTGACCTGACTGCTCCGGTGCGTGCACTGCCGGCATACTTGCACAACCATTCGCAAGGCCGCCGCTCCTGTTATGCTTCCACACCATCGGCCTCCAATTTGCTTGCGCGTGGTTGGTTGCTTTGCATACGCACGCGCCTACAGAAACGAGCTGAGTCAACCACTGGCAAAACACTTCCGCTCGCACTCGCGAACGCGCCGGTTCGATTCCGCTCAGACCTCCGGGTCATGCAACTCCGTCGCCCTTTTCACCTGCTGGGACACCATCAAGGCTGGCCTACCACCGTCGCCGGTCTTGCTTTGCATGTCAAACCCGCGTCGCGCTGTTTCCGCCTCGACCGCCTCGTGCTGGTGCACAACTTCTTTTTCCGAGCTTGGCGCGTCATATTTGCCACCTCTGCCTCCGCGAGGGCTGTGATTTGCCGCATCAGGGTCGCGCCTTCCGCTGCTTTCTCCTCGACGGCCTCCAACGTCCATCACGCGCGACCCTCTTGCACACCAACTCGGTCGCGGCCTAAGCTCGCCCAGCGGGAACACCGTCATGCACTGCACGCTGCCGCTCTGCACGTCGTTGCCCTGCATAGCTCTTCCTCCTTCCGTTGTTGGTCACGCGCTCGCTTCGGCCTTGCCGTGCCTTAGCTGCGCGCTGCTCTGCTCTACTGCTGCTTGCTCGGGGAAAGGTGGCTCTGGTCATCGCTGGCCCTGAGTTTCGCACACCGCCGATAGTTGCGCCCTAGGCTCACCCAACCTGCACGCCGCAGCTCCCGCGTTGCCAGCCCGTTCTAGCATCTGTGCCGCGCTTTGTTCTGCCGCGCACGCGTTGCTCCACCCGCGCGCTTAGGCCACTCCGCGCGCTACTGCTCGCTCTGGGCCGTTCGCCTTCACTCGGGCCCCGCTCCTGCATCGCCAGCTCCGCTCATGGCCCCTCCACGCACGCGCGTCCGCGCTCTGGCGCCGCCCGTGCTACGCCGTCGCAGTTGCGCGCCACCGTCGCCCATCGCCTGCGCTCTGCATCCGAGCCAGCGCGCTCCCGCGCCGCGCTTCGTACGCCACTAGTGCCCGTCGTTTACCCGCGCCACGCGCGCTGCCTGGGGCCGTGCCGCTCCGCTAGCGAGTTGCAGCCGCTGCCGCCACTCCGGCTCCCGCTCTGCCGCGGCCCGCGCGCCCGAGGCTGCTCCCCGCGCCTGCACCGCGCCGCCTGCTGCCTAGCCCTGCTGCGGCCGCCGCTCGGGCCCCCGCACTCTGGCGCCACACCACCTGCACGTCCGCTTGCGCGCGCGCCTGCTCGGCCCAGCGCCAGCCGCTGGCCGAGCCCGCGCCGCTGCCACCAGCGCTCGACCGAGCCGCCGAGCGCCGCCAGCTGCCCAGCGCGCCAGCGCTCTCCGCCTGGGCCCGCCAGCCCGCCTGCCGCGCACCCCTGGCTCCTGGATCCCACGCCCCGCACGGCTGCGTCGCGCCCGAGCTGGCCCCGCTCCGCACGCCCCCATGCCGCCGGCCAAGCCGCGCGCGCCGCCATGGGCCTGCCTGTGCTAGCCCGGTTGGAGGAGAGGAAAAACGAGAGAGAGAGAGAGAGAGAGGAAGAACCGATGTGGTGACCAGAGAAAGGAGATAGCATCGGCAGAGGATAAGGGAGCACCAGGGAGAAGAAAAATAGAGGAGAAGAAGGGATGGAATTCTCCAAGGACTTATACATAATTACAAAAAACTGCAAGGGCCTATTTGTAAAACAAAATTTCCCGTTGATTTAAAGCCCTAATGAAGAAATGCCCAAAACCAAAGTTGGAGAGTTTTTCAAACTCTACAACATTGCTTTAGGTCCCAAGTTCAAAAACTCAAAATTTGTATTTTTACACGTGAATTTTTGAACAAAAGTTGGATTTGAATTACTTTTGTCCTAAAGAATGAAACTTTATAAAATTCAGGACCTAAATGCAAGCATTTATGACACGTCATGATGACGGGATAGACTCGTCATAATGACTGGATAGACATGTCATGATGACTTGCACTTTTACACTTTAGCCCTAAGTAAATTTGAAGGTTACTTTTGTAAATCAAATATTTACATAAAAGGACTTATACTTTTATAAAATTACATAAATACCCTTATTTTCACCATTTTACCCAAAATTTTTACACACTTCAACATACACATTTCCAATAAAACTTTTGGATAAATAAATATATATTTTTACAAGACATAAAGTAAGAAAAACATATTTCACTTATTTTGAAATTACCCTAATCCAAATACATTTTGTAAAAACAACCCTAGGTTTTTTTGTAATTACAAAAATATCCTTTTTACTTGCACTTTAAATTTTCAAAAGCTTCACATAAACATACACAAGCTTTACACTAACAAACACATACTTCACACTAACAAATTATATGCCTAGTTTACAAACACATGAACTGTCACAGATCTCAACCCCTGGAGGAAAGATTGAGTCCAATCAACTGATTAGATATGTGCCAATACAATTGGGTAGTATGATGATAAAAACTGATTTGGTTTTACTTCCTTTAGAGGGTATGGATATCATACTTGGGATGGATTGGATGACAAAACATAAGGTGTTGTTAGATATCGCCTCCCGAGTTATTGAAATTAATTCACCATATGATGGAGCCCCTACCCTCTATCTACCCCAACAAGAGTATTTTCACTCTTGTGTTTATTGAACCATAGACATTCAATTAGAAGATATACCTATAGTCTATGAGTATCCCGATGTCTTTCCAGACGATTTGCCTGGAATGCCACCAGATCGGGATATCGAGTTCATTATTGAGCTCCAACCTGGCACAGCTCCTATTTCCAAGAGACTGTATCGAATGCCGCCCAATGAACTGGCCGAGCTAAAAATCCAACTTCAAGATCTCCTGGACAAGGGTTTTATACGCCCAAGTGCTTCACCTTGGGGATGCTCTACTCTCTTTGTAAAGAAAAAGGATAATAGCTTAAGGCTATGTGTCGACTATCGTCCACTCAATGCGGTCACTATCAAAAATAAGTACCCGCTTCCCTGCATTGATATCTTATTCGACCAATTAGCTGGAGCCAAAGTCTTCTCTAAGATTGATCTACACTCTGGTTACCATCAGATCAAAATCAAGCCTAATGATATTCCAAAAACGGCTTTCTCGACCAGATATGGACTTTATGAATATCTGGTTATGTCTTTTGGACTCACTAATGCACCGGCATATTTCGTGTATCTTATGAATTCAGTTTTTATGCCGGAGCTCGATAAGTTTGTCATGGTTTTCATCGATGATATCCTGATATATTCCAAAACTAAAGAAGATCATGCTAATCATATACATGTCGTTCTTCAACGACTACGTGATCATCGCCTTTATGCCAAATTCTCTAAATGCGAGTTCTGGCTTGATAGTGTGAAATTTCTAGGACATACTATCTCCAGTGAAGGCATATCGATTGATCCCACCAAAGTTCAAGAAGTTATGGATTGGAAGCCTCCAACTTCAGTCCATCAAATTCGTAGCTTCCTTGGATTAGCAGGATATTATCATCGATTCATTCCAGACTTCTCCAAGATAGCTAAACCTATGACTGAGCTACTTAAGAAGGAGGTTAAATTCCATTGGAGTGATAAGTGCGAAGAAGCATTTCATACACTAAGAAATCTTCTAACCACTGCTCCGGTATTAGCTCAGCCAGATTGTACCAAGCCTTTTGATGTCTATTGTGATGCTTCCGGAACCGGACATGGTTGCGTGCTTATGCAAAACAACTGAGTTATTGCTTATGCTTCCAGAGCACTCCGGAATCATGAACAAAATTATCCAACCCACGATCTTGAGTTAGCAGCTGTTATTCACTTTCTCAAGATTTGGAGACATCATCTTATGGGTGCCAAGTGTAACATTTACACAGACCATAAGAGGCTCAAATATATCTTTACTCAAGCTGATCTAAATATGAGGCAAAGGCGTTGGTTAGAGCTGATCAAAGACTATGACCTTGAGGTACACTATCATCCCGGCAAGGCCAATGTGGTTGTGGATGCACTAAGCTGCAAGGCACATTGCCATTGCTTATCTATCAAAGTCTGTAGTGAAACTCTCTGCTGTCAGATGAGAAAACTCAATCTCGAAATCATTCCTCAAGGTAGTATAACTCTCATATCTATTGAACCTACCCTTCAAGATAGAATCATCATGTCGCAAATGCATGATGAAGGTATCAAAATTATCAAACAGAAGCTAACACAGGGAGAAGCAAAATATAGGTATTTCCACTCGGATCATCAAGGAGTTCTATGGTTCAACAATCGTATTGTTGTACCTAAGAATCATCAACTTCATAAACAAATCCTTGATGAAGCACATCTATCCAAATTTTCCATTCATCCTGGTAGTACTAAAATGTATCAAGACCTTAGGCAAAACTTTTGGTGGACCCGGATGAAAAGGGAAATTGCTAAATATATATCCGAATTTGATACATGCCAGAGAGTCAAAGCCAGTCATCTAAAGATATCTGGTACACTCCAACCCCTGTCTATTCCATCATGAAAGTGGGAAGACATTAGTATGGATTTCATCGTTGGTCTTCCCAACACATCTCAAAAACATGACTCCATATGGGTAATTATTGATAGACTTACCAAAACTGCTCACTTTCTTCCTCTGCATACCACTTATTCTACAAAGAAGTATGCCGAAGTCTATCTTGATCAAATTGTTCGATTGCATGGTGTCCCGAAGACAATCGTTTTTGATCGAGGGGCACAATTTATTGCTCGCTTCTGGGAACAATTGCAGTTATCTCTCGATATCAAGTTGATTCGAAGCTCTGCATATCATCCTCGGACTGATGGCCAGACTGAACGGGTTAATCAAATTCTTGAAGACATGCTCCGGGCTTGTATTATTCACTATGGTACAAACTGGGACAAGTGTCTCGCCTTGGCCGAGTTTTCTTACAACAATAGCTACCAGTCCAGTATCCAAATGGCTCCATTTGAGGCGTTGTACGGTCAAAGATGTCGAACTCCTTTGAGTTGGTCCGAGACTGGTGAACGCTAAATTTTCGGACCAGACTTAGTTACCGAAGCTGAAGATAAGGTTAAACTTATCCAAGCCAACCTTAAGGCCGCCCAGTCTAGATAGAAAAGTTACGCAGATCAAAGAAGAAAACCCTTGCAATTCCAAGTAGGGGATTTTGTCTATCTCCGAGTATCTCCTACCAAAGGTGTTCAGTGTTTCGGCATAAAAGGGAAGTTAGCACCCCGATATGTCAGACCATTCAAAGTCCTTGAAGTCTGTGGCCCAGTGGCTTACAGAATTCATCTTCCTTCTCAATTGGCTGCCGTTCATGATGTCTTCCATATCTCTCAACTCAAGAAATGCATCAAAGTACCTACTGAGATTGTTGAATCACAAGCCATTGAGATCGAACCTGATCTATCTTACATCGAACAATCCTTCCAGATCCTTGATACCAAGGAGAGAGTCACCAGAAGAAAGAAGATTAAGATGTATAAGATCTTATGGAATCATCACACAGAAGAAGCAACTTGGGAAGCCGAAGATTATCTTCAGAAAAACTTCCAAGAATTCCTAAAGCCTACTTAAGTAGCTATCCTCCGAGCCCTATCATCCTTGTAATCTCGAGACGAGATTCCTTTTAGGGGGGAAGGTTGTGACACCCTAGGTGTCAAAATTGTAAAATATTAGGAGGAATGTGAAATGTATATACATTGAATTAAATGAAATTGGATGAATGTGTGAAATTTGAGTGCATATGTGAAAATAAGGACTTGTGTGTAATTAATTCAAAAATATGAGCCCTTTTGTGTAAAATGTTTAAATTACAAAGGTAACTCTTAAGTTTCACTAGGGGTCAAAGTGTAAAAATGCTTGTCATCATTACATTACCTGAACTTGCAATTAAGTCCAAAATTAAATGAAATTTATCTAACTTAGGACAAAAACTTTGGAAAGTTTAAGTTGAGTCCAAAGTCTTAAAAATTAAACTCCATCCCTTGAGTTTTTGAAGTTGAACCCTAAATAAAAGTTGTAGGGTTTAAAAAGTTCTACAACTTTCATATTGACCATTTCTTCATTTGAGCTTTAGAACAGTGAGAAAACCTAGCTTTATAGTGAGGTCCCTAAAGTTTTTAAAGCTTACAACTCAGTCCCTGGCACCCCCCCTTCTTCTTCCTCCTCTGCCTCCTCTGCCGCGCGACAGCGCTGCCGCCCGCTGCCGTTGCTGCGCCGCTCGAGGCCGACCACTGCTCCAGCACCACTCCACGCGTCGTCCTCGAGCTCGCCCGCCGCCCTAGCCTCTCTCTGCTGGCCCTCCCCAAGCGAGCCACCTCGCCCTGCCGTCCGCCCGAGCTGATTTCCTCTACTGCCGCAGGCCGCAGCTGCTCGCCGTCACTGCTGCGCTGCCGGCGCCACCTCCTATTCTGGTAGCCCCTATACATCGCCTCCAGGATGGCCGCCGCTCTAGCTCTCCCCCGCTGTCTTATCCCGCACGCGCCACGCTGCTCCCCCTCTGCCCGAGCTCCGCCCACGGCCGCCATGCCGCCGTCGGCCGCTAGCACCAGCTCTCGCTCGCTGTGCCCTCTTCTCGACTTAAAGCACATCCTTGAGCTCCCAGTGGCCTCCCTCTCGCATTCCCGTACCCACATTTGCACTGCTTTTTCTTGCCCGAGCTCTCCACTTCGCCGGACCTCTGCCGCCGCTCCTGCTCACCGTTGACAGCCTCCCCCGCCGCTTCTCCTCCCCGACCCAGTGCTCCTAGAGCACCATCGCGACCCACTGAAGCTCACCAACCCGTCCAATTTTGCTCTCATGTACCGGAACAACCGGACCACTACGCCGGTGAGCTCGAGCTCCCGCTACCGCTCGGCCTCGCTGTCGTCCCGTTGATCCACCGCCTCTCAGCCCTAGACAAGCACACCACCAGCACCACATCATCATGTGGAAGCTATCTAGCCACTTCCTCGTCGCTCTCCTGCCCTCCGGCCACTGGATTGCCATCGCCATCGTCGAGCTCCACCGCCACCGTCTAGGGTTGCCGCCGTTTTACCTTGGATTGCAACTTTATCATGAAATGAAATGCAAATGTATGCGTCCATTGAACCACATCTTTGCATATCATATAGTCTTGACCACTCTCGCCGACGGAGATTACGAACTGATCCTGGAACCAGAAGGAGGTTATTCTGAAGACCCCGAGACTTTTGTTAAGGAATTCTCCGAAGCCCCGAACCAAGGTTCAGAAGATAATAACTTAACTTACCCCAGCCCCGCCAGCGAAGGCAAGCCCCGAACATAAATTGCTATTTTATTTACCACACTGCAATTATATCTATTTATATATGTCTATTTGTGCATTACGTTTCCAGGAATTACTTTGAAACCTTAGTTGCATATTCCTAGGAACCTATGTATTGAATACTAGAATCTGAGTCCGACTAGTTGCTAAGCTAATAGGACCGGTAGAAGTCGAGTGATTACCTGTCACTCGCAAGCTTTATAGGAGTTGCAATGTTTACATTTCTGCAACCACTATAAGGATGACGGACAGGGTTGTGTATAAGATTCATGACCTTGGTAAGAAACCCCATCTATGTTGATGAAAACTTGATGAGGTCGCAGTGTGTGGTAGCGGTGGTTAAGTGTTTGAAAGTACTAGCCACATGCCACGAAATATGGTAAGCGGTAAGCCTAGTAACCGATCGGCCCGAGGAGTGGACATACCCCCCACCACTCATAATTTGGTTTTTCTCACGCACCGACATGCGGGAGTACGTTCCGCACAGCGGACAGGAGTACGATCATGTAGTCGAGGTACGGACGTACGTCCTGCACATTGGATGTGCGTATGGTCCTACAATCGCTTGTGGTGGCACTGATCCATGAGTCAGAATGAAAGGCAAACGGTTGCTTTGGAACGATCATTGGATGTTCCAAGCGTGTGAGTTAGGTTTGCCTTGCAAGGTTTTGAAATTCGATTCAGAATCATCCGTTTCTCGCGGAGATTGAGACTGCTTGATCCCTTTGCCACATAGAGTAATAAGAGCAACGTGATGATGATGAAAGATGATGTTTGTCAAGAAAGTTCTACCATGTTTGAGTAGCTATAGTTGCTTACTTAGAATGGATAACTACCTAGAACCTGAAAGCTAAAAACTAAAATTAAGGACCTACTCTTTGTTGCTTTTCAGCTGAAATTACACCCAAAGCCATTACCAGCCTTCATAATCTAGTTACATGGCTAAGTATACCATGAAACGGGTAAGCCTTGCTGAGTATTAAAATACCCAGCCTTGCATTGTGACTTTTGTTCAGGTAACCCTCCTGAGGACTCTGCTTTGCCGGTACAATGGCCCTATGCACTTCCCGATGGTTGGACCGTGGAGTGGGAGCCGTCCCCGGCCAACACAGGTCCCTCCGAATGATGTTGAGCATGGGCTTAGCTCAACATCCGTTGCACGACGGCTAGTAGTGTCACATTTTGACTTTCCGTTGCAGCTACTTAAAACTTAACAGTTTTGTATAAATTCATATTAGTTAGGTTTGTTAATACTATGTTTACTAATATAATCTTATGCCTGTGATGTAAAAATGGGCGGTGTTTGTATCTCTGGACTCGCCTTCGTCGAGGTACCTTGTGTTGATCCTGAGTTAGGTGGTTTTATCGGAACTTTACCCGACAGACCACGAGATTATACCATTTGAAGTGCAGTTGAGCCTTTACTGACTTTCGAAAAAGGATCAGTGCACTTGAGCTGGTGTAAATTAGGTTGGTTCTGCCACAGATGTGGCATAGGTATCCTGCTTATGTCGTCTCGGGGGGCAATATATTCTTTTTCAATCAGATTACCTACCGCTTGCACCAACAATCTAGCGGAATATGAAGCGGTACGTAAGGGTAGGGAGTTGCTTCTTGAGGCCAGAGCTGAAGCAATGGAAATTTTTGGGGATTCAAAGTTGGTGAATTCTCAGCTCGCAGAGGAGTACAGGTGTAAGAGCGAGTTTCTCTTCCCATTATGGGTACAATGTCAAGAGCTAATGGCCCAACTTAGGTACATAAATTTCTATTGGATACCTAGGATACAAAATTCAGAGGCCAACGATCTTGCACAGATGGCTTCGGGATACAAGGCTGTGGCAGGCAGAGCGGATCTTCAGTACACCTACTGGACCAAGGAGATTAGCAAGCCGATATCTTCAATTACTTGAAGGATTCGGCTCGGGGGGCACCCAAGAGGATACGTTACAAAGCCATGAAGTACGTCCTGATAGGAGATGACATGTTCTACAGGACTTTAGAAGGATTGTTGCTCAAATGCTTGGGGCCGATTGAATCCAATCGGCTCTTACACGAGGTCCACGAAGGCACTTATGGGACTCACTAATCGGCTCATAAGATGTAAGTGGCTGATTAGGCGATCGAGGTATTACTGGTCCACCATGCTTGAAGATTGCTTCAAATATTATAAAGGGTGTCAGGCATGTCAGAGGTTCAGGAAGATACAGATGGTACCAGCGTCAGTAATGAACCCTATCGTCAAACCATGGCCATTCAGAGGCTGGGGCATGGATATGATCGGCAAAATTAATCCTCCATCCAGCAAAGGCCACCAGTTTATTTTGGCCATCACAGATTATTTTACCAAGTGGGTGGAGGTAGTTCCTATGAAGTCAGTAGCATCTAAGGATGTCATTAATTTTGTTAAAGAGCATGTCATTCACAGGTTCGGGATTCCTCAGACTATCACAACAGATGGAGGGTCGGTCTTCATTTCAGAGGAGTTCAAAAAGTTCGCTACTGACATGGGCATCAAGCTGATTAGGTCATCTCCATATTATGCTCAAGCAAATGGACAAGCTGAAGTGTCCAATTAGAACCTTATCAAGTTGATCAAGAGAAAGATTTATGAGCATCCTAGGCGTTGCCATGAAGTCTTATCAGAGGCATTGTTTGCATACCGTATTTCATGCCACGGAGCAACAAAAACTTCTTCTTACCACCTGGTGTATGGACAGGAGGCTGTATTACCATGGGAGATTACGGCCGGCTCGAGACACATAGAGTTTCAAAACGACCTAACAGCTGAAGAGTATGTTGTTCGGATGAACGACAATATTGAGGACCTTACGGAGCTCAGACTTTGGTCACTTGAGAAGATCAAAGAAAATAAGGCCAAGGTAGCCTGCGCGTACAACAAGAAAGTCAAGCCAAAAGAATACCAAGGTGGAGATCTAGTTTGGGAAGCAGTTTTACCATTGGTGACTAAGGATGCAGCGTATGGCAAATGGTCTACAAATTGGCATGGGCCTTACAGAGTTGACCAAGTCCTACCTGGGAACGCATATATGCTTGAGGAGTTAGATGGCGTCAAGTTCTTGGTGGCAGTCAATGGTGAACATCTCAAGAAGTACTTCCCATTGGGATGACGAACAATAAAGCCAATGCTACGCATCAGGCCGTGAGCCGATACGTTCAGTTGGCCCGTTCAAGAGAAAGCTGATGCTATGCATTAGGCTATGAGCTGATATGACCTGATGGCCCGTATAGACAAAAGCTGATGTTATGCATTAGGCTGGACACAAGGAAAGGGGGCCGGCACGTGTAGTCGGCCCGCATATATAAAAAGAAAAAACATATTTTGTACCCAACGCACTGAGTTAGTCAAATAGCCGATGTATAAGCATCGACTTTAGAATTTTAATTTGAATACATGCAGGTTTTGAAAGACAATGGGCTACAAGAGGTGATTACAAGGTAGTCTACTGAAAGAACTCATCAATGGCTGTGATAGCCTCAAGGCGGACGCGATCAGCTTCAGAAATCACTGCTTCATCGCCCTTGTCCTCACCTGACACTACCTGCTGACTCAAAATGCTCAGCTCTATGAGTTCTATCTTCAGTTGGGCAGTCAGGTCCTTTGGCTCTCATTTGGAGCTAGCAATGACTTTCTTCTCTTCCTGGATGTGCTGCTCATTCACCCGGACCTTGGCCTTGAGGTCTTCTAACTCCTTCTCCAGAAGTTGAAGCCTTTGAGAGTGTGCGGAAGTGTCAGTTTTGGCATCCAGAGCCGCCTTCTTCTCACTGAGCAGTCGGCACCTCTCGGCAATGTCGGCTTTCAAAGGGGCTTGCGAGCGACGAGCTTCAATCCTTCGCCGAGTCTGTTCTACCTTTGCCCGAAAGAAAGGGAGGTGTCCGGTTGCCAGAGCTTGATTTGAAGGACTTCCGGGAGTTGGGGCTTGATCTCCTCGAGAATTTGCCTTCCCGCATTAGAGTCCTGGACCAAGGCATCAATTGGGGCTGACAGTAGGCCCTTTATGTGAAGGAGCTGGCTAGCAACACCAGTCGGCTGAGGCTGGTTATCATCCGCTTTGGGTATGGCCGAGCCGACGGATGCAGGGTTGAATGAGAGCAACTCCGAGAGGTTCAGACCCTGAAAGAAGACAGAAAATTAGTATGGCACAGGGAAAGGAGGATGCAAATGGCTCGCTGATAAAACACACCTGTTCTGGAGAAGGAGTGATAGCCGATGAAGTGACGATCGACTCCTGCAGACGCACCCTTTCTGAAGGAGGAGTAATAGCCGATGAAGTGGCGATCGGCTCCTGCAGATGCACCCTTTCTGGAGAAGGACTGATAGCCGACAAGGTGACAATCGGCTCCTGCAGAGAAGGACTGACAGCCGACGAGGTGACAATCGGCTCCTGCAGATCCTGAAGGCCGACCAAAGTGTCGGCTGGTGTTGCGAGGTTCTCTAGAGTCTTCAGGATTGGATCCAGAAGGTTGACTAAGGCATCAACCATCGTCAAAGGATCCTCTAGAGCCTCTGGAGTTGGGTCTTCTTAGCGCACTAGCTCTTCTCCGCTAGAAATATCTACGATATCAACCTGCAAGCAAGGAAAGAGCAGTTATGTTGAAATGTACATGTTCAGAGGATCAATTATAAATGGACAATCTAAACCTGGTTGACGATCGGAGCTTCTTGATCAGTGGAAGATGGTCCAGCTTCCTTCCGAATCTTCCTGACAATCATCTTCCGCGCCTTAGTTTGGGCTCGGGGGCGGCAATGTCAGAGGCTCACTTCCGCTTGGAGGCTAATTTTGCAGAATCAGGCTGGATCTGCATGATGACCTTTGATGGGGGAGGTGCATTCTTGCCGAAAAGGACCACGGGGGCAACTGGTAAGAACTTGAAGGCGGAGCCATCATCGTTCTTGGGCTCCGGACCATCCTCCTACTGCAGAGAAAACAAATAAAATTAGAGAAGGAGGTTAAAGAGGAGTTTGGAAGAAGTACTGAACTGATGGTAATACCTCTTCCTCAAGGACTTCATACTCAGTGTTGATCTGCTGCAGCATTGGCCCCAAGGCTTTCCGGAAGACGTGAGTCTTCCACATTGACCACCAACTCTCGAAGCCAATAGCCGAAGAGGTGAATGATAAGTCGACGGGGATTGGAAGAAGAAGATCAGATAATAAGCTATAGCAACTTTGGCTAGTGAGATTATCAGGCAGATCAGCTCTACTTGTTGTCAAATGATGAAGGAAGAAGTAGGGAGGAACTTGCCTAAGACCAAATTGCTAGGCTGCTACGACCGGCTGGTAGAACTCATAACCGGGCTTGATGATTCGGTTGGAGGTGCTCATGCTGACTGGAAGGAAGCAAGGGCGAATCATGATAGAGCATAAATGCCAAGTGCTATCATCATTGGCAAAATCAGCCAGTCCGAAGGTGACTGGGTTCTCGAAGATTTCAGAATCAGTATAAGGAAGGAAGATAGGGTTGTTCAGACCTCTATAGAATATTCTAAACCAGCTCAAGGCATCTGAGGGGTTCAATTTGCTACCAGGAAGACTGTACAGAGCCTGGCCAAAGCTGGTACACCTGATTCACCTCCCACTCTGATCTAGAAAGGAGTTATTGGCCATAACAGGAAAGTTTGGTATGCGGTCCTAAAAATATAGGTGAGCCCATAACTGGATGAACCACCAGGGACCACCGGTTCTGAGTTTCTTTTGGGTAAGCAGGCTCAAGGACATCACATGAACGTATCTATAGACTTCCCCAAGAAACAATTTACTAAGGCCAACAGTACTGCCTTTGGCCAGTTCATATGCTAGGGGAAGGTAGTTCTTGGTCGGGGCAAGGGAAGGACCACAGAATAAGAAGTGTTCCAATCAAAGATTCAAAAAGGCCGTATGTCCTTTCTCAGTCACAGGGCCTTTGGTTTTGATATGCTGGTTCAAGTAGGCACCCCAGTTTGTACACTCTATTTTGGAGGACAATTTGAAGGGGACCTCAGGCAGTCTGAAGGCAAAAGGGCTAGGTGATGAAATGTTCAAACCAGTAATCATCATCACATCCAGGAGGGTTGGAGTCATTGGCCCATGGCCAAATAAGAAGCAGTTCAAGGCATCAGACCAAAAGTAGCTGATGGTTTTCAGGAGGTTTTCGTTCTTAAGAGGGGACAAAGACAAAGATAGAGCATCGGCTATCCCTATGGTTTCCCATGTGGGCTGATAGGTTTTTTCTACTCCGTTGTACCAGGACACCCAGCCCTCGGGAAGATTTGGACAGGCACGCCGGCTGTCGGCCCAGGAATCTAAATCTATGCCTTGGCTAAAAAATGGGATCCTATTAGCCTCGCAAGAAATTAGATCTACTAGACTCTCGTAAGAACGAGGCCCATGACAAAAAGAATTAGGGGAAGAAGGATGCGGCAAAAGAATATCTGAAACCTAAAGAATCAATAAGAGCCAAATAACCGGAAAAGATCATTTAATGCTTTAAGGGATCAAATAATTACTTCATTAAATTAGCGAAGGTTGGAGTTTTACCTTCAGACCAAGGACGCCCGCATCGGCATTTGAAGGTTCCACCATCTGAAACCCCAATGAAGATCGAAGGCCTAGAGACTGGATCTAGGGTTTGTTGCGCAAGTTTTGAGTTCGTGCTCTAAGACTTTGGTCCAGGTTTTTGCGATTGGTTTTACGAGCAAGGGTTTTGGAAAGTAATTTAGATTCAGGGAATCTTTGGAGATCTATTTCGGGAAGGTTCCGGATTTAAGCAAAATATGGAATATGGTCAGGGATCGACTCAGATCCAGATTGGCATTTTGAGGGAATGGACCGATGCGTTGGCATCGGCTCTTGAGAAATTGGCTTCTTGACAAGTTGCGGTTTTAATAAAAAGGACTTTATTCATAAGGGGAAATTATTACAAAAGGAGGAGCCGATTGCTCCTAGAGCTGATGCATCGGCTTAATCCTATGATCTACCAAAAGTAGTTGCCTGAGACTCTGCAGTGCTTGATCGGAGGAGCCATGCTGGCATCACTGTCGTCGTTGCTGCCGTTGTCGTCGCTGCCACCATCGTCTCCGCCACTGTCACTGCTGAAGCCACTGCTGTCTCCGGCTTCTTCATCGTCGTCATCGTCGTCCTCCGACGACCCACCAAGCAGGAAGCCTCCTACCACCGAGTCCTCCTCGGTTGATGAGGAATCGACTTCTTCCTCTGAGGAGAAGAAGTCCCCCTCCCAGGACATGTCGTCCTCATCATCTTCATCCAGCTCCTCGCCGAGGAGAAGCTGGAGGTCTTCGCCATCGGTGAAGGATTTGTTGTCCTCTGACCAAGTCTAGAAGTCCCATTCCTCTGCATCCCAATGCAGAGGAGCGCAGGCCTCGTAGGTGGCAATGGGGTCATATTCTGGAGTTGCTTCTTGAGTGGATTCAGACTCGAAGGAAATGGCGGAGGAAGTAGAGGAAGAAGAAGCCATTGCGAGAGAAGGAAAGTTGTATTGGTGCGGTTGCTAATGGCTGAAGGAAGGGGATGAGTGAAAGAAAACTACCGGGGGTAGGTTTATAAAGATGGGGTGGAATATGAATAGGCACCGTGACGGTTTCCAAGGAGTTAGATGCAGAGTAGTCAAATCCGATGGAAGTGGAAGCGGCACACGTGTATGGATTTTGGAAGACGAAGAGGCGAGGTGATGGAAAAGGAAAAAAATGGTTTTGGAATAATTATTGCCAAAACCAGGGGGGCAACTGTTATCGCCATAATTTGGCTGGGCCAGAAGGTGGGCCGTGAGCAAGATGGGCTCAAAGGATAATCGTAATGGGCTTGCGAATCGGCCCCTGCATGGGTGCTTTAAGGCCAGAATTGGCCATGTATCTAGATAGGTGTGTACGTTTAAATTAGTTTAGATAGAGATAGCTAGGATTCATGTTGTAGTCAGTTAGGATTGGTTAAGGGAGGCACATCTTCGAACTATAAATATGTACCTTGGACTATGAATGGAAGACGAACAACAACCATTCACAAACAACTCTCGGCGCATCGCCACCCCTATTCTAGGGTTTCCCTCGGATACGTGCCGTGCAGCCCCGATCCCGCTTCGCGCGATCGGGGCGGCATCGTTCCTGCCTGTTTACCTTTGTGTTTCTCGTACTCAAGCGTTATTGATGGCGAGTAACACTAGTTATCTTAACGATTATTGGGATGCATCAGCTTTCATGCTATATTCATGCGTTGCTATCTATAAGCGTTTAGCTATCCTCGTGCCCGATCTCGGATGTAAGGGCAGCACCTTGCTCAGTTTTCAATTAGCAGATCCAATTTGTTACGGTTAGTCTTTGTTCAAGAAAGATTTAGTTTAATATCCGCTTGATTAGGCCCTTCAAACGAGTTAAAAGATCCGGCAGAACATCTGATGCTTTGTATTAACCTAAAGAGGGATTGTTCCGAGAATCGGTGATGATGACATGACTCGTATGGATACAAACATAATAAGAACATATTTGGGAAGAGACATGGATGATGAGTATGTGATATGCTTATGTACAACCATTCGTGCTAAAGACAAGGTGAGCTTGTTCCTATATTATTTGTTTACTTATTTTGAGAATAGATTGCTACCTAAAAATATTATTATAATTAGGAATCATGGAGATGATGATGGAGTACTCAAAGATAGGCATGGCGAGGGAGAGGACCAGCAAGGGACGTCCAACCCAAGTTAGAATCCTAAACAATATCAAATTTGAGTCTACCTCGGATTCCAAAACCTTACTTCACCAAAACTGATGCCCTAGCCACATACGGAGTCGGATTTGGACGTTCTATATATGGTTGGAACTAGAATTTCATAGAGCTTCCAATGGCACCAGTTCCACCTCAAAATTCCTTCTGAGTCGATGGGAATCATCAACACAAGTGGGCATTCAGAATCTATCAGGGTGCTATGTCACCGTCTGTTGGGCCGTTGGCCTGTGTACCGTGTTGAAGCCCGTGTTGGCCCATGTACAGATTAGATTTGTTTCTGTCCAGTTCGGTATTTTGATTTAACTCTATCATACAAACTCGGACTTGAGTGTTCTTATACTCTATGGAAAGCTTGTGAAATTATCTATAACTTTGTCAATAGTGAGATTGTCCAGAAAAATCGGTATCAGGAAATAATATGCATAGGAACAGAATCTGTTTGTGACCCATAAATT
The DNA here is from genome assembly GCF_002211085.1 of Panicum hallii. Classification (NCBI taxonomy): domain Eukaryota; kingdom Viridiplantae; phylum Streptophyta; class Magnoliopsida; order Poales; family Poaceae; genus Panicum; species Panicum hallii. Next base: position 32,802,880 of record NC_038043.1, read on the forward strand.
GTTGAGCAGTCTGTATTTCGGGACCCATACCTCTAGCTTCCTTATTTCAAAATAGGTGTTCCATATACTGAAATTGAAGAGAAAAAGTAGATCTACAACTTTTGTATTATGCTTTTTGACATTTGAGGCCATTAAAAAGGCCAGATAGTCTATTGAATTTGAACCTGAAAATCTGTGTTATACAGACGAGAATTTTATAATGGTCTTCAATTGTATCTTGTTCTTGCGGCACTTTTGAGAAAACAAAGATATTAAGAAAGGCAAGTGCAAAAAAAAGAGCCGCACAAAAAAAGAATAAAAAAATCAAAAGTGCTTGCATCCTTTGTGTTCCTTGTGATTCAGTGTATGACCTGCTAGCTTGAACTATTCTAGAAATACGTTTAGGCCAGCAACTTTGACTAGTACTTGGGGCACTTATTCATCTTTGCTATTTGTTATCGAATTGTGTTCCACCTCACCACTATATTTGGCCTCCAGAAACTCCACATATATAATCTTCTCTCGACTAGAACAGGTACTCCTTTGCAATCACACCCACGCTCTACGTGTTATCACTCCTGCCACCGTTTGCCACTTGCAGTGCTGGTAAGAACCTTGTAAGAGCGGGGTAAGATGCTTCATACTGTGTGATTTCACATCCACTCGCTTGAGTAGTCGTAGGGGTCATATCATTGTTGTCTTCTTTTATTTTCACTAAAATGATAGGAACATCCAGTCTGGAGCTCCGTGACATGATGAGAGCTCTGTGTGATGCATTCAACATGGGCACTCAAAAGTTGAAGAGAGTTTCAGAACTTGTTGAACGAATAGACACGATGGCGACTCGTCTACCACAGCCTACAACTTCTTCCGTAGATTATATACAGGATGTTGAGAGCGAGGATGCGAGAGACAACCCGTTGGAGAAGAAAGAACTTGTAAGCAAAGGTAATGATATTGGTGGTACAACTCGAGGTGAGCATAATTTTAATGCACTAGATTTTCCCACAATTCATGCTACTGTAGAGCAATCTATAGTGAAACATTTTCTAATTTGTCTTTGTCACAAGATGGTTGTCTTGATATTCCTTGTGATAAAGAAAAGTTGTGTAATGATGCTTATGTTATTTTGGTGCCACATCTTATGACAGAGATTGATATTGTTGTTTCTAAAACAACCACATGTGCTGAAAATAATATTTTTGTTCCTATAACTAGTGCGCATGATGAGATCAAATTGTTATCTTCCTTAAATACTTTGGGTTATATTGAATTTGATATGTTGTGTAATCTGAATTGATTGGAGGATACACTTTTTGCATGTTCTAAATTGACAAGTTTGCATAATCATACGTATCATTTTATTGGAAGGTATAATTATAATGGACAATATATGGTACATCGAGTTTATATTTGTTCAGATCTAAAAGCATCTTTTGTTGAACACCAACAAGGTCATATAGAGAGCTACAGTAATACTAATCCTATAATATCAGGTTCCTCTAGTTTGGTTTTTAAGAAACAGGTTCACTTCCAAGAAGGGGAGCATTGTTGGCTATTAAATAGGACCTCTTCAACACCTGCACTCAAATCGAGGACAGTTTACTTTCAAGAAGGGAAAAATGATGAGGACATGACTCGTATGGATACAAACATAATAAGAACATATTTGGGGAGAGACATGGATGATGAGTATGTGATATACTTATGTACAACCATCCTGCTAAAGACAAGGTGAGCTTGTTCCTATATTATTTGTTTACTTATTTTCAGAATAGATTGCTACCTAAAAATATTATTATAGTTAGGAATCATGGAGATGATGATGGATTACTCAAAGATAGGCATGGAGGAGGAGAGGACCAGCAAGGGACGTCCAACCCAAGTTAGAGTCCTAAATAATATCAAATTCGAGTCCACCTCGGATTCCAGAACCTTACTTCACCAAAACTGACGCCCTGGCCACATACGGAGTCGGATTTAGACGTTCTATATATGGTTGGAACCAAAATTTCATATAGCTTTCAATGGAACTAGTTCCATCTAAAAATTCCTTCTGAGTCGACGGAAATCATCAACACAAGTGGGCGTCCAGAATCTGTCAGGGTGCTGTGTCACCATCTGTTGGGCCGTTGGCCCGTGTACCGTGTTGAAGCCCGTTAGGGTTGCATCCATGGAACTTGCATGCCCTAACTCCTTTTTATTCAGTAGCCATCATCACTTTAGGGTTTGGAGGGTTTTTCTTAGATTCAATCTATCATCAAACAGTGTCGCCGTTCATCGGTTTGTGAGACTTCACCTCGTAATCAAGTGTGTTTGATTGCATCTGCTGTTCTTGCTTGTGTTCTTGATTGCGCTTGCAGGAATAAGCCTTCATGGCGAGGTCATTCATGTGATATGGGTGATAACCAACAGAGCAGTGGTGTAGTGATTGCGGGGTTCTATTCGTTCGGAGCCTTGGATCATCAACGTCGAGTTCTCCACCAATCAAGTTTACCGTACCTCTCGGAAGATCGGGTCTCAACCTCCTATCAATCAGCTTTTTGTTGGTTTTTAGGCCTCTGTTTAGGTTATTATTCCATTATCTTTCGTATTTGTTAGGCTTAGCTATGCGTAGGATGTTTCGGTTATGCAGTGAGAGCTTAACTGCCGTAGATTGAATTAGCTTATTAATTACGGAGCAAATTTTATTACCATCGGATATATGTGCTATGTTTAAATACTTAAGTCCGATCTGATACTGGAAGACAATCGGCTCTTTATAGCTGATATCGGGAATCACCCAATGAGCCGATCGCGGCTCGGACTAATGTTTAAACGTGTCTGTGCATGTAGGAAACTAACTGAACTTACTTCTACACCTTCCTGATTAGGTACAAGTCAGGTGGCACGCCTAGCACCCCAGACGCCAGGTCGTGTGCCGGATCCTTGGCTGTTGACCTAGGGACTGGGGCCCACCAGCAGTCCCGGGAGCCTTCTGGCTCCTCGTGTTGCCTGTTGCTGCTCGCCGGTTGGTTTTCACCAACAACAAGACCAAATGGTTGACTCCACGTCAGGATGCGACTAGCTCACGACTTCACCAGATCACGATGAAATAGTCTGACTAGCTCGCGACTTCTTTCATCACCCCATTTGGCACATATTGCTACCTCACCATGTTGTTCGGCCTAAAAAATGCTGGCGCCACCTACCAGCGTTGCATGTAGAGGTGCTTTGCTGACCAGATCGACCCGCCACGACAGCCTAACTAGCTCGGGCCACCGAAACCCACGGTCGCTGTCTACATGGATGACATAGTGGTGAAAGCACCTCGTGCAGGAGATCTGATCACCATGCGAGACGCCATGTTTGCTAACCTTTGAAGGTTTAGCATCAAATGGAATCCTGAAAAATGCACTTTTTAGGTTCCGAAGGGGAAACTACTCGCGTACATAGTGTACAAGTGCGGCATCAAAGCCAACCCTGAAAAGATCACAGCCATGACCCGGATGGGCCCCATCCGCAACGTGAAAGGCATGTAGCAACTCACCGGCTGCTTGGCCACCCTGAGTCGGTCATCTCCCGACTGGGCGAGTGGGGAATGCTCCTGTACAAACTCCTCAAGAAGTCGAATGTGTTCATCTGGACGAATGAGGCCCAGAAGGCTTTGGACAACCTCAAGGCATTATTGACCTTGCTCCAATCCTCGTTGCTTCCATGCAACAGGAGCCCCTTCAGCTCTACCTTGCGGCGACCACCCACGTGGTCAGCGCCGCCCTTGTGGCCGAAAGGGAGGAGCCGGGCCGAGTGTTGAAGGTCCAACGACCGGTGTACTTTGTCAGTGAAGTACTCACAAAGACCAAAGCTTGCTACACGCAGGTGCAGAAGCTCTTATACACCATGCTCATGGCAACTAAGAAGATTCAGCACTATTTCACCGATCACCAGGTTACCGTTGTCACCTCGTTTCCACTCGGAGAGGTCGTCCATAGCCACGATGCTATGGGACACATCTCCAAATGGGCACTCGAGGTCATGGGCTATGACATCAAGTACGCCCCCTGCGGCGCCATCAAATCGCAGGCCCTGGCTGACTTCATCGCCGAGTGGACCGAGGTCCAAACCCCAACTCCGAACGTCACCCACGAGTACTGGACCCTATACATTGATGGGTCGGTCATGGGACCCAGCACGGGGGCCGGCGTGGTGCTAATCTTGCTTGAGGGAAATAGGCTCCGTTACACCATCCGCCTCCACTTCCCAGCTTCGAACAATGTCGCCGAATATGAGGGCCTCATCAATGGCCTCCGCATTGCTATCGAGCTCGGGGCCACTCAGCTGTACGTATACGGCCACTCTAGGCTGGTAGTGGACCAAGTCATGAAGGAGTCCAACTGCGAGAGCCCCCTCATGAACGTGTATTGCATGGAGGTGCATAAACTGGAGGACAAGTTCTGAGGAATCAAGTTGCATCTTGTCCCGCGGAAGGGCAACAACGATGCTGATGTACTTGCTAAGATGGCATTCCAGCGGGATCCCATCCCCATTGGAGTTTTCATCAATGACCTACATGCACCTTCAATCCGCTTAAAACTAGATCCGCCTTCAGGGCCATCCGACTCGATACCTAGGGGCCCCAGCCAGGCCTCCCCCGAACGGACGACCCCCGACCGAGAACTCGGGGGCCCCGACTGCCTTGCGACGGAGGCCGACGCAGCGGTAACCGGCCCCGACTACTTTGCGATGGAGGATGATGCAGCAGTAACCGGCCCCGACTGCTTTGCGATGAAGGCCAATGCAGCTGTAACTGGCCCCGATATCTTTGTGATGAAGCCCGACGCAGCAGTAATCGGCCCCGACTACTTTGTGATGGAGGCCGACATAGAAGTAACCGGTCCCGACTGCTTTATGATGGAGCCCGGGACTTCTGCGGCCGATGCAGCAGTAACCGACCATGACTGGAGGGCGCCTCTTTTGGCCTACCTCCTCGATGAGGTCCTCCCACCTGACAGAACCAAACTGCAAAGGATCGCCCGATGCGCCAAGACGTTCGCCACCATCAACGGCGAGCTGTAAAAGTGAAGCCCGTCGTCTATGGGGATGCTCATGAAATGCATCCCGACCAAACAAGGCAAGGAACTCCTCTTGGAGATCCACGCTAGCATTTGTGGACACCATGCAGCCCCGCGGTCGCTGATCGGTAAGGCCTTTCGCCAGGGTTTTTATTGGCCGACTGCTCTACACGACGCATAAGAAGTCATTCGCATGTGCAAAGGCTGCCAATTCTATGCCTGGCAAACCCACCTGCCAGCGCAGGCGCTTCAGACCACCCCCCTCACATGGCCGTTCGCAGTCTGGGTTCTTGACATGGTCAGGCCTCTCAAGAAGGCTCCTAGCGGCTTCACCCACCTACTCATCGCGGTGGACAAGTCACTAAATGGATTGAAGCAAAACCAATCATCAAACCTAGCTCCCAAGAGGCTGTCAAGTTTTTTCTTGATGTCGTCTACCGGTTTGGTGTGCCCAACACCAATATCACCAACAACGGCACCAACTTCATGGGTAAGGAGTTCTTGGATTTCGCTGATGGGTACAGGATCAAGATCAAACTAGGAATCGGTCGGACACCCTCACACAAATGGGCAGGTAGAGGGAGCAACTAGCATGGTCCTGTAGGGACTCAAGCCTCGCATCTTCGACTAGCTCAACAAGTTTGTCGGTCGTTGGGTCCAAGAACTCCCAGCCATACTCTGGAGCCTAAGAACAACTCCCAACAGGTCCATAGGATTCACCCTATGTCAGACCCGGGGCTATAGGGCTGTGTACATAACGTAGTTTAAACAAGGTTAAGAGATAAAGCCCGTCTTATCTCCTATTTAAGTTGTTTTCTACTCGTTTGAGTAGGAGACAAAGCTAGTCGATACAGAAGGAAACTACCCAAGTTATACCCGGGTACGATTCCTTAGCTCGTATTGATTAGATCCATGTGACCCTGACCTCCCGGATATATAAGGGGGGGCAGGGACCCATTCAAAACACAACTTCTACACCGACAGCTGGTGCGCAAGGTAGGGGAACGCATCAAAGATCCACCGGCGAACTCGATGGCATCTTTCCAGTTCACCAGGTCAGTTCCCTCTCAGGGTACGACATTTGTTTTTGGCTCGTGGGTCTGCATCGCAGATGGTGCAGGCAGTTTCCGTCGATTCCTCGTTAACATGAAGCCGAAAACTCCCGCAGCGGGTCCTCGCAGCAACCTTGACAAGTTCGTTGATGATCTCGATGACTTGTCAATCCATGCATCTGCTGCAAGGATCGAGGTGGAGCCTGCTTCCGACGCAACTTCATCCGGCGCTACATCAACTTTCCTTGGGTTGGACTCGTCCCAATCTAAGGATTCGCGTAGCCTATCACGACTCGGTCTACGCAATTTGGCCACTAGCCTCCAGGAAGCCGACATGTCTGAATCCCTCTCCGCATTAGAGTTGGATTTGGACTGTCTGCTCCAACTTGGAGGGCCCGAAGCCACCCCACGTCGGGGAGCTTTGGGTTGTTTTGGTGCCAGCAATCTGATGATCACCTCCACCCCGAAGACGCGTTTCATGCATTGGAAGGGCATGAAACCCTCCGATCTACTCGAGGCTAAGGATTGACTTGTGGCCCACCTCGAGCCTTTGCCTTTTTAGGAGGGCAGGCCGTTAGCCACCGTGGTGGAGGGGTCGACTGAACTAGTCGATGAAAGCTCTGAGGAGCTCATCTCATGCCAGGTGCTGATGGCGGAAGAAGGCGAGGACGATGGTGACCTGCCCATCGTTGAATTTGATGGGGCTCCGAGGACGAAGCCACAGCCAATTCCAGCGACGAAAAGGACGCTGATCGTGAGGCACGAAAGACCCGGAACAGAGCTCGCGCAGCTCGCCGAAGGAGGGTCAATGAGCGTATGCGGTCCATGCATCGCGTGCTTGATGCCGAATTCGCTGCCGTAAGCGAGCGGGGCTTCAGGACTCCGGTGGCCAACATCGCTAGGGTTACGGCCATACTCGAGCGTAGTAACGATCCGAACGTGTGTCAACCACTTCGTTACGCATAGAGGGCCTGGATCCAGCTGGATTAGCAAAATCCGACGTCTATCATCAGGAAGGAGCGCGTGGGCGAGAGCCGAAGCCAGGCTCATAGTCGAACGGCAGGCGGCCATCCTCAACCTCAGCGCAGCAACAACGACAATGGCTGCGGGAGTCAGGCTCCTGGCGGGAGGCAGCAACCACCTCCAGGAGGTAACCCCCGGCAGGCCAATCATCGGCCTTTTCCAGAAGACCTGCGCCAGCACATCAATGAAGGCCGCGATGCGCGGTCCATGATCGACTCTAGGCGCAAGGTGCACGAAGAAGTCGAGATAGAAGGTACTGACTGCAGCGACCATTTCCTTGCTTTCTCCACACGGTTCAGCAGCTACAAGTACCCTAAGGGCTTCAAGCAGATCGGCATCACCAAGTATGATGGCAAGCAAGCTCCTCAGCAATGGCTATGTTGCTACTCCACCGCCATTGAAGTCGCAGGAGGATCCAACATCACCAAGGTCGTCTAGTTCCCGATGGCCTTGGACCCTGCGCCGCTCACGTGGTTAGAGAGCCTCAAGAACAACTCGATCGACTCCTGGGAGTGGCTCAAGAAGGTCTTCATCGACAACTTCCAGGGGGCGATCGCTCATGCAGGTACTCGTCACGATCTTGCTCAGTGTAAATAGGAACGTAACGAGCTCCTACGATCCTTTACATGTTGTTTCTTTGATGTCCGCGCCACCATCGTGAACATCTCAGAGGAGGACATCATCGACTGCTTCTACAATGGCATCACCAATCCAGGCATCTACCGAGACTTCGGGCAAAACAGGCCGAAGACTGTTGCGGGGCTACATGACATGATGCACGACTGGTCCAAACAGGAGGAGAAGATGCGGGAGCGGTTCCCGAAGTGCCAAGATGGCAATCTGAGGTGTCCTCATGACAACCGCAACTACAAGAGCTAGCGGGACTATCCGGGTCCAACTCGAAAGCGCAAGCCAGATGATCTCATCGCGGCTGTGGATCGTCCCTCACGAGGCAAGAAGTTGACGACGTAGGAGAAGTTTGAGAAGCTCCTGCAGAAGAAATGCCCATGGCATCCAGGTGCCAATCATGCAGCAATTGATTGTTACCGCCTCCGGAGGACTTTCAGCAATTCCGGTGGTGGCAAGAAGAACAAGAAGCCAACGGACAAAGAACCCGAAGATGATGACCAAGGGGACCAAGGGCGCAACCCGAAGTTCCTGGATGGTTTGAAGACCGTCAACATCATCTTCGGGGGGATGGAGACTTCGGTTCCAAGCGGGAACAAAAACTGCTTCTCCGGGAGATCATGTCCGTCGAGCCGGCGGCACCACGACCACTCCGCTGGTCGGAGGTGCCCATCTCGTTTTCCCACGACGATCAGTGGACAAGCTTTTTGGAGCCCGGTAAGTTTCCCCTGGTTCTGGACCAGGGGTGGCAGAAGTCAGGCTCACCAAGGTGCTCATCGACGGTGGGAGTGGTCTCAACCTCATCTTCGCCAGCACTTTGAGGAAAATGGGTCTGGACTTCACGGACATGCTTGTTCCAAGCAAGTCTCCTTTCTACAGCATTGTCCTAGGTAATGCGGTGCACCCACTTGGCATGGTGGTTCTTCTAGTCACTTTCGGCACGAGGGAGAACTACCACACCGAGTTCATTAAATTCGAAGTTGCTAACTTGGAATCTTCTTATCATGCTATACTAGGTCGTCCGACACTCGCCAAATTTATGGTAGTGCTGCATTATGTTTATCTGCTTCTTAAGATGCCAGGACAAAGTGTGGGGTACTCACTCTCCAAGGCAACTTGAAGAAGTCATATGATTGCAACGAGGAGGCGATCCAATATGTTTCGACTACGCGTGTGCCAGATGCTTCAGGAGAAGTACTCGCGGCCGTGCAACAGCTCTCCCAAGCTGGGCTGGAGATCCCTTCAAGAAAGGCCAGCAAGTCGAGCATCCAGTCGACTGGTGACGTGGACCTCAAGTCAATCCAGCTCCAGGAGGGTGACTCATCTAAGACTGCCGTCATCGGTGCGGGCTTAGATGAAAAATAGGAACTCACGCTCGTCAGTTTCCTTCAAGCTAACCGAGACATATTCGCATGAAAACCAGCGGATATTGTAACACCCTAGGTGTTAAATAGAGCAAGCCAATAGGAAGAATGTTTGGTGTGGATTAAATTGTGTGAAAATTGAGCAAAGTTATGAAAATAAGGGTATTTGTGTAAATTTATGAAAGTATAAGTCCTTTTATGTAAATTAGTTGAAGTATAAAAGTAACATCCAAATTTACCAAGGGTCAAAATGTAAAAAGGTGAAATTCATCATGACATGTCATAAATACTTGCAATTAGGCCCAAAGTTATAAGAAATTTACCTTGATAAGGACAAAACTTATTTAAGTTTGATTTGAGTGCAAAATGGTAAAATAAAGCATTGTGCTTTAGGTTTTTGAATCTGAACCCTAAAGCAAATTGTAGGATTTGAAAAACTCTACAACTTCTATTTTGGTCATTTCCTCACTAGAGCTTTGGATCAGTGGGAAAATCCAGTCTACATAGGAGTCCCTGAGGTTTTTGCAAATTCAAACGAGGTCCCTCAAACCCCCTCCCCTCTTCTTCTTCCTCTGGCACGTGCTCTGCTCCCCTGCTCTGCTTCTCTGCCGCTGGCCGTCAGCACTGCTCACCGCCGCGCCAGCTCCTCCCCGGCGCTACCTCCTTCTACCCTCGCCTCCACGCATCGCCCCTAGCCCGAGCACCACCCTAGCTCCTCCTCCCTAGCCCTCTCGCGCGCGTGCCACGCCGCCCCGCGGCTCTGCCATCCGCCACCTCGCCGCCGCAACAGCCGCCCGTGCACGCCCCCTCGCTCCCTCTTTTCTGGTTCAACAGTAGCACTAGCTTCCTCTCTTCCCATTCCACTCGCTCTTTTGCTCTCCAATCGCCTAGAGCCCCGAACACCACCGTCGCCTCCTTCTTCTTCGCCGGCGAGCCCCTGGTCGCCGCGGAGCTCCCACCACAAGCCCCCCATTGTCCCGGACGACCACCTAGGAAGCTTCACCGTGCCACGCTGAAGCTCTACGACCCCACCCCGACGCCAATCCTTCGCCAGAGCCCGGTCGCCGTCGTTCTACTCTTCTCCGGTCAGATCCTATCGCCGTCAAGCCCTTACCTCCGCCCCTCCTCCATCCAATCCGACCACCCCAACAGCTTCCCCTCATCCTGCTGCAGCTATTAGGCCCGAGCCTGGCCACCCTCCTCGCCGGGAAGCCCCTCGCCGACGAGCTCCTCTCCGCCGCCGCCTCGGTCGCTGTGGGAACCTTACCTCCGGTCACCCCCTCTTCCTCCCAAGCCCACCCATGGATGCGCCGTGAGCTCCTGGTGCCCGTAGACCAGCCCTTCTCCACCCCCCGCCATCCCCCTCGCCGGAATTTGGCCGGCAATCTCCCTGCTCTTCTTCCCCGACGAGCCAAGGGCATATGTGTGAAGATTTCAAAACTTCTAAGGGTCTTCCTGCAAGATTTCAGAACCCCCCTAATTCAAAAGCTGTGAAATTCAAAAATGTGTAGAAAATTCAGAAAAATGGCAAACCAGTTTTGTTTGAATCCTTAAGTTATATTCGACTACTTTTATGTAGTAAGTTTGAGCTGTATGTGTGTAGTTTCTGATGTAAATTAAATACTAGGAAATGAGTATTTTATTTATACCTCATGTTATATGCATGTGTTGTGGCTGAATTTTGGAACCTAGGTTGTATGTTCCATGTGTAGATCTGTGTAAAAATTTCGTGTTCTTTACTGCTCAATTACTTAGAAATTCGAGTACCTTTGTTATATGTTCATAAAATGCTTAGATTTTAATTAAGGATGTTTCTGTTAGTATTTGTATTTGAAATTTATACCATAACTTCCTTTTTGCATGCGTAATCCATAGTAAAAGTATTAGGATGAATAATAGGCTATATGCCAAGTTATGGATTTTTGCTTGGTTTCAAAGATAATTCATTTATGCCAGTTTTTATTCATGAAAAATTATGAGAATATTTTGAGGTGTTACTCTTAAGTAGTGTAGCATGTCCACAAATTCTCAACCCATGATCAGGTGTAGAACAACTAAAATAAATAGAACTTGATAAGTAGATCCATATTAAATAATAACCTAGGGTTATTTAAGATAATTAGCTAGTCAAATAAATAAAGGTGTTAAATGTAATTAATTTAATTATTTAAGATAATCAAACATGCTACCTTATGCAGTAGTTTAAATGTTTAGGGTAAAAAAATCATGATAATTAATGTAACTAAGTGGTTTAATTAATACCCGATAAATGATTGCCCAGTAAAGGGCAATTGTGTTGTTTGCTAGTATGTAATGTTAAGTTTGTTGGATTGCAACTTTATTGTGAAATAGAATAAAAGTCCATGCATTGCCTAAACTGTATTGTTTATATCGCATGTAGACTCGACGCTTCTCGCCGACGGAGACTATCAGATTCTCCCGGAACCCAAAGTGGAGATCTCTGAAGACCCCGGAAATGTTGTCGGAGAATTAATTGAAGCCCCGAAACCGAGTTCAGAAGAAATTATTAACATCTCTGACCCCAGCCTCGCTACTGAAGGCAAGCCCCGGACATAAACCCACTATTTTATTTACACTGCAATCTATGTTATATATATATATACTTGTGCATTAAGTTCTTAGGAGTTGTCTGGAAACCCTAGTTGCATATTCCTAAGAACCAATGTACTGAATATTAGAAACTGAATCCGACTAATGCTATGCTAATAGGGCCAGTAGAAGTCGAGTGATTTCCTGTCACTCGCTCGATATAGAAATTGGTTGTTTCCGATCCTGCAATCACTATAAGGATGACGGACGGGGTTGTGTGCAGTATCATGGAAAAGAAGGATACCCCGTCTGTGTTGATGAATTTGGTTAAGGTTGCAATATGTGGTAGTGGCAGTTAAGCATTTGAAAGTACTAGCCACATGCCATGAAATATGGTAAGCGGTAAGCCTAGTAACCAATCGGCCCGGCAAGTGGACTCGTCCCCCACCACTCGACTTTTATTTTATGTTTACACGCACCGACTGTGGGAGTATGTTCTGCAGAGCAGATGGGAATACGGTCATGTAGTCACGCTACAGACGTATGTCCTGCACATTGGATGTGCGTATGGTCCTGCAGTCGCTTGTGGTGGCTTTGTTCCACGACTCGGAATGAAAGGCAAACGGTTGCTTCGGAACGACCTGTTGGTGTTCCAAGCGTGTGAGTTAGGTTTACCTTGCAAGGGTTGAAATTCGATTCAGAATCGTCCATTTCTCATGGAGAATGAGACTGCTTAATACTTCTGCCACATAGAGTAACAAGAGAAATCTTATGATGAGTAATACTGAGGTATGCTTTAAAGAGGCTCTACCTTGCTTGAGTAGTTATAGGTGCTTACCTAGAATGGTTAAAGGAACTAGAATCTGAAAGCTAAAATATGAAACTAAGGACCTACTCTTTGTTGCTTTTCCGCAAGAGCTAAACCCAGAACCTTTGCAAGCCTTCTTGGTCTAGTTATGGGCTAAGTATACCCTAATTCTGGGTAAGCCTTACTGAGTATTAGAATACTCAGTCTTGCGATATGATTTTATTTCAGGTAATATCCCTGAAGACCCTATCCTTCCCATGCCTTGGCCCTATGCTTTGCCTGATGGTTGGTCCATGGAGTGGGACCTGTCCCCGGCCAACACTGATCATAACGAGTGATGTCATGCCATGGCTTAGCATGATATCTGTACTGGCGACATGTACAGTTGTCGTACTTTAAAATTCTGCTGCTGTGAACTCGAACTCTTAAACTGGTTTGTAATAATTTCTATCAGCCTGGAACCTTTGCTACTTCTGCAAACCCTTGTAATATAAGCGTCTGTTGTGACAGTTCGTGTACTTGTAATGCTAGGCAAATATTTTGTTAGTGTGAAGTATGTGTTTGTTTGTATAAAGCTCGTGTGTGTTATGTGAAACTTTTGAAAACTTAAAAGTGCAAATAAAAAGGGTAACTTTTGTAATTACAGAAAAACCTAGGGTTGTTTTTGTAAAATGTATTTGGATAAGGGTAATTTCAAAATAAGTGAAGGATGGTTTTGCAAACAGGTTTTTCTTACTTTATTCTCTGTATAGAAATATATATTTAACCAAAAGTTTCATTTGAAATGTGTGTGTTGAAGTGTGTAAAAATTTTGGGTAAAGTGGTAAAAATAAGGGTATTTATGTAATTTTATAAAAGTACAAGTCCTTTTGTGCAAGTAGATGATTTACAAAAGTAATTCTCAAAGTTACTCAGGGCTAAAGTGTAAAAGTGCAAGTCATCATGACATGTCTATCCAATCATTATGACGAGTCTATCCCGTCATCATGACGTGTCATAAATGCTTGCATTTAGGTCCTGAATTTTATAAAGTTACGCTCTTTAGGACAAAAGTAATTCAAATCCGACTTTTGTTCAAAAATTTACGTGCAAAAATATAAGTTTTGAGTTTCTGAACTTGGGCCCTAAAGCAATGTTGTAGAGTTTGAAAAACACTCCAACTTTCATTTTGGGCATTTCTTCATTAAGGTTTTAAATCAATGGGAAAATTTGCTTTACAAACAAGCCCCTGCAGTTTTCTGTTCTCTTATCCCTGGCGCCTTTATCTTCTTCCCCACCGGCAGCACACCTCTTCCTGGCTCCATTCTTATCCCCACCTGTTTTTCCCCCTCTCTCTTCCTCATGCCGCAGCAAGGGCTGGGCGGCGTCCAGCGGCTTTAGGCGACAGCGCCCTGGGGGCACTCCTGCCCCGGGCAGGTGGCGCGCGGCAGGCACGCACGGCGCGGAGCCGAGCGAGCGGCCCACGCCAGCGGAGGCGCTGCGCAGGGCGCAGCCCAGGCGGGGCGCGAGCGCGGCCCCAGGCCAGGCGGAGGCGCGCGGAGTGAGCGCTCGAGCGGAGCGCACGGACGCGCAGCGCGGGGCCCGAGCCGGTATGGCGGCTCGGGCGCAGCCAGGCGCGGGCGAGCCGGAGTGGCGGAGCGCGAGCGGCGTGCGCGAGCGCCGGGCTCGGGTGGCGCGCGAGCGGGCGGCAGTTGCTGGCGCAGCGGCGGCTTGGTTGGGAAGCGGGGCGCTGGCGAGGGAGCAGGCAAGCAGCGGGCCCAGCAGCGGCAGGCGGCCGTGGCTCGGCCGGTGGGCGAGCGGCAGCGGCCAGGCGCCGAGCGGGCTGACGGACCCAGGAGCGGAGCGAGGCTGGCCTGTGGCGCGGTGGTTCAGGCGGAAGAGGAACGGCGCGCGTGAGCCGAGCACAGGAGCGGAGCTGACGGCTTCAGGCGAGCAGACAGCGCTGGCTCGCGGGCGTTGGGCGAGCAGGAGCTAGGGCGCAGTAGTGGAAGCAGCGCAGCGGCTGAGTGAGCGCAGGAGGAGGCGCGATGCAGTACTGGTGGTGCACGCTGGAGAGTAGGCACTGGAACGGGGCGAGCGCTCGGGATCCAGGCGGCGCCAGAGCGCGGCGCTGGCGATGTTGGCGCAGGCGCTGGAGCAGAACGCGCGCAAACGCGTGTGCGGGCACGGCGCGGCCCGGCGTGCAGGACTGAACGTGCAGGTGGAGCTCTGGCGCGGCGGTGTGGCGTGGGCTAGCACGAGGACAGCAAGGCCCCGCCCGTGGAGTACCTGGTGATGGTCTGGTGCGAGCAGCCGCAGCAAGACGTGACGCGGGCCGAGAACGCACGCGGTTCGGGCGTGCGCGGAGGCGACGCGGCAAGGCCGAGGCAAGCGCGAGTCCGGCAGTAGGAAGGGCTGTGCAGGGCGACAACGTGCAGGGCAACGGCGTGCAAGACGACAGCGTGTAGTGCATAGCGGTGTCTCCGCTGGACGCGCTCAGGCCGCAACCGAATTGGTGTACAGGAAGGTCGCACGCAGTGCGGGAGGTGCCGCAGCGTGACGATTCGGGGCGGACCCGCCCAGGAGGCAGTAGAGTCGCGTGTGATGGACGTTGGAGGCCGTCGAGGAGAAAGCAGCGAAAGGCACGGCCCTAATACAGGCAGACCACAGTCCTCACGAAGGCGGAGGTGGGAGTGTGGCGTGGCGAGTCGGAAGGAGAAGCTGCGGAACGAAGGCGACGGCTGGGCGTAACGAGCTCGGAGGAGCCACGGAGTAGCCAGACACGACAAGCTCCCTCCACCCATGCAAAGGTCGAAACAGGAGCAGCGCGACGCGGGTTCGACGTGCGACGCAGGACTGGCGGCCGACTCAGTTCGTTTCCGCAGGCGCGTGCGTATGCAAGGCAACCGACCACGCGCATGCCGGCTGGGGGCCGTTGGTGTGGGAGCAGAGCAGAAGCGGCGCATTAGAGGTGTAACCAAGCACGGCAGTCCTGCAGGAAGCTACGCGGGTGTGCCGACCGTGTTTCAGTGGCACACGTGCGTGGGCAGGAAAACCTTGAGGTTCGCGGAGGAGTTAGCATAACGGGCCACCGTGAGAAGTACCCCGACTATCTTCCACCCACTACAATCCCCTGGCAAGCTTCTTCATCACCCACGGAATCTCGTCACCGTCGAGCACTTCTTATCACCGATCTTGTTCACCACGGGAAGTCACTTTCCATTCGTTCTTTTTCACAACCAAGGCTACCCCAAGGTTTGCCCCGAGTCACTGAATCTTCCTAATGCCGGCGATCCCTTTGCCGGAATATCGTCGTTATCTTCTTGTTTTCTGTTTTCCCTGACCAGGGACTTAATTGCTTCGATTTAGAAAGTTCTAGGGTGTTGGCTGTAAAATTTCCAAAGCCTTCTTTATTTCAAATCAGTGAACTTCTACGTTTCATAGATTTTCGTAGGAAGTTCATAAAAATGTAAAATCAGTTTTGTTTCAAACCCTAAGTCAAACTCTACAAGTTTTATGTTGTGATCTTGAGTTAAAGTCTTTGATGTATGGTCTAGGTCAAATGTTAGGGAATGAATGTTTTATTGTGCTTTATATTGTATGCTTGTGTTATAACTAAAAAGTAAGCCATAGAATATATGTCTTAAATAGAGAGATGTAATATCTAGTTAATCCTATCACCTTGGTGCTCATATCCTTGCCGTCAAGACGTTATCCTTGTCTTGATTGCCGTTTCCTTAAGATTCTCTTCGTATAAAGATCTTTGTTAATTCATGTGCATCTATTGCTTAGCTTATACATCTCTGCAGCTGCGTTTCAACATCAGCCTTTGGTTCAGCCGCTAAGCATCCGTTTCCTTGAGTCTATGATGTTCCTGTGTAACAACTGTCAGTCGATGCTTCTACCATCGGCTGGTTAGCTGATACGATTGTTACCTTTCTAGTATCGGCTATTGCCGATACAGTTCTGTTGTTCTGGCCTACATCGGCTGCCACATAGTCGATCGATCTGAGGTGCATACACAATCTTCAGATTCTTGCTATCGACCGATCCAAGCCGATTCTAGTCGTTTTCCGCATCGGTCAAATATGGCCGATCAATCCTTAGTCTTTCCTTTCTTATCCACACACTTCTATCAGCCGATTTATCGACTAAAAGATCGGCTATATATCTATCAGTCACATACCCTTAACCACACTCCAATCGGCTGTACATCACTCAATAGTTGTGCTGACGTAATCGAGTCAATACAACCACACCTAGTTACCTAGAATATCACTTAAGCACATCTCAGTCAAGACACAACTGTTTTAGGAATCATCCCTCTGCTAAAGTGATCGATGTTTTCATCGATCAATCAGGAAACCGGTGCACCTATCAATCGGCTACCCAGACCAAAGTACACAACCCTAGATCAGTAAGATAGCACAATAGACACGCCTCTGTTAGGCACGACCTAAACACATCAATCAGCTAAACCCCGTTGTTTCCAATTGGCTCTGTTGTAACCCTCAACAAGTAGCCGATTCTAATTAGTTGTCCCCCTAAAGCTCTGTCTAAGTTTAGCTCAGATCTTTTTGAGTGTTATATGAGTAATATGTTACATGAGTGTTGGATTGCAACTTTGTCGTGAAGTAAGATAGTTTCATATGCACACTTTGAGTGTAATGCTGCATTGCATGTAGATACGACTACTTCTGCGACGGTACCTACAAGTTTTCCCAGGAGTTTACGAAGGATATGTCTGAAGACCAAGTGAACGTCACCAAGGAATATCGCAAGCCCCGAACCAAAGTTCGGAAGATATTGACATTTCGAACTTCAGCCCCACCAGTAAAGGCAAGCCTTGTACATAAACCCTACTTTATTTACACTGCAACCTATGTTATTTATATCTATCTCTGCATTAAGTTCTTAGGAATTGTATGAAAACCCTAGTTGCATTTTCCTAGGAACCAATGTATTGAATGTTAGCACTTGAGTCCGGCTAGCTGCTATGCTAATAGGACCGGTAGAAGACGAGTGATTACCTGTCACTCGCGCGATATAGGAATTGTAATGTTTACATTCCTGTTATCACTATAAGGATGACGGACGGGAGTTTTATGAGGTATCATGGTTGAGATGATACCCCGTCTGTGTTGTTGAACTTGATAAAGTCGCAGCGTGTGGTAGTGCGGGTTAAGTGTTTGAAAGTACTAGCCACATGCCGCAAAATATGGTAAGCGGTAAGCCTAGTAGCCAATCGGCCCGAGGAGTGGACATACCTCCCACCACTCGTCTTGCTTCTTTTGGTTACTTATGTTCGACGTGTGGGAATACGTGTTGCAAGGGCAACCAGGAGTACGGGTTTTTTAGTCGCGCTACAGACGTACGTCCTGCACTTTGGAAGTGCGTATGGTCCTGCAGTCGCTTGTGGTGGATCTGATCCACGAGTCGGAATGAAAGGCAAACGGTTGCTTCGGAACGACCCTTTGGTGTTCCAAGCGTGTGAGTTAGGTTTACCTTGCAAGGTTGAATCTCGATTCAGGAATCGTCCGCCTCTAACGATGAATGAGACTGCTTATCCCCTTTACCACATTGAGTAACAAGAGCAATGTTATGATTATCGAAGATGATGTTTGACTAAAGATTTTACCATGCTTGAATAGCTATAGGTGCTCATCTAGATTGAATAATCACCTAGAATTTGAAAACTAAAAGTTGACATTAAGGATCTACTCTTTGATGCTTTTCAGCTGAAAACTCTACCCAGAGCTAAAAGCCTTCATAAGTCTAGTTACATGGCTAAGTATACCATAACCGGGTAAGCCTTGCTGAGTATTAGTATACTCAGCCTTGCTAGTTTTATGTTTTTCAGGTAAAGTCTTTGAAGACCCTACTCTTCCCCTGTCTTGGCCCTGTGCTCTTCCAGAAGGTTGGTCCGTGGAATGGGATCCGTTCCCGACCAACATTGGTGATACCGAGAGATGTCGTGCCCGGGCTTAGCATGACATCTGTCTTGTCGACGTGCTGTAATCATCGCGTATGTTTTCCGCTGCTAAAAACCATACCTTTAATAGTTTGTAATGTTTTCTCTGAGTTTGAAACTTCGTACTACTTTTGAAAACTCTTGTGATGTATTTCCCTATGATGTAAAATGTGATGGTGATTGTATCTCTGGACTCACCTTCGTGTGAGGTAACCTTATTTGATCCTGTGTATCGGTGGTTTATCGGGATGTTACCCGACAGGCCAAGGGATTATACTGTTTGAAGCACGTTGGAGCCCTCGGAAGTGGACTCGCGTACTTGAGCCGGTATAATTCAGGTTGGTTCTGCCACATCTGTGATGTAAAATATGATTGTGATTGTATCTCTGGACTCACCTTCGTGAGAGGTACCTTGTTGGATCCTGCTTTCAGTGGTTTATCGGGACGTTACCCGACAGGCCAAGGGATTACACTGTTTGAAGTACGATTAGAGCCCTTGAGAGAGGACTTGCATACTTGAGCCAGTGTAATTCAGGTTGGTTCTGCCACAGATATGCCAGGGGTGCCCAAGGGGCTGATCGAGCCTAGTCTAAATGTACACCCAAAGGCTGTGCCCAAAAAGCAACGCCTTCGAAGATTTGCTCATGACAAGCGTGAGGCAATTAAATGGGAAATAGCTAAACTCCTCGCAGCTTTGCTCATCCAGAGTGGGTAGCTAATCCCATCCTTGTAAGGACAAAGAATAGTGAATGGAGAATGTGTGTTGACTACACCGATCTCAACAAGCATTGCCCAAAAGATCACTTCGGGCTACCGCGCATTGATCAAGTCGTCGACTCGACGGCGGGTTGTGTACTCCTTTGTTTCCTTGATTGTTATTCAGGATATCACCAGATTGCGCTCAAGGAGGAGGATCAAATCAAGACCACGTTCATCACCCCGTTCGGGACTTACGCCTACAAAACTATCAGCGCGCGCTATTCAGATGTACTTTGCCGATCAGCTGCATCAAAACATTGAAGCCTACGTGGATGATGTGGTCGTCAATACAGGTGGTTTATTTGACTTTTCTGGGAGTTGGGGGGCATGATTTTCGATGTAGAACCAATGATTTTTCCACCTAGGAATGTTGGAGGGGAATTTGTACGAAAGGTACTTGTCGCCGGCTTGTTGTCTAAGTTGGATGCTGGCGTCCCGTACAACAGATGGATTCTTGGAGGTGGGTTGTGGTTTTACTTAGAATAGGAAGCGAAAAAGATCCCAATGGGGTTCGATTCCGAGGAAGGCTTCACAGAAATGGATAAAGATTGCGATATGGCAAATGGAATTCGGGTTGAGATGATGGAGCTCAAGCTCGTAGTAGTAAAGAAGACCATGAAAAAAAGAATAAGAGGGGAGGGTCAGACCCCGTTCGGCAAAATGGTAAAATGTGACGATTTCGTCTACATTTTCCATGGGGAAAGGTTTGCGAAAGGAGGGGCGCCAGTTGACAAGATTCTTGTCTTGGAGCAATCCCTAGAAAACAAGCTTATTGAGGTCGTTAAGGGAGCACTTACTATGTGTCCACTCCCCAGACGGCGGCAGCGCTTCTTTCTTCTTCCCATCCTACTCAGTTCTCTTGGGCGCCATTTCCTGGTCCACTCGCCACGAGTAGCTTGGGGGCTGCGGGGAAAGGGGAGGGGAGATTTGGGTGGATTCGGGTTCTTTAAGAGGGAGAATGCGGGATGCGGCTCTATTTGGGGGATTTTGGAAGTTCTTGGCGGATTGCAGATTGAAAGCACAGTTTTTACTCGGTGTTACCGCGGGGTTAAATAACCAGCGGCTGGGTACAGTTTTACTGCTTTGAAGTTGAAGAGTCGTTTCAGGGAATATTCGAAAGTTGAGGGGTCATTTGGTGGATTGTTTAGATAAAATATTCGATAATCATTTTTTTAGGGTTAACTGTCCCGAAAAAAGGGGTTTTTCGAATTCCAGATCTAACTTCCATTATTTGTACCATCACACCAGTTATTTACCATGTGGATATTTGTATACTACATGCCACAACTTTTGGATCCTTATTTCCAAACCTGAGAGAATTGGATTCAAGGCTCGGGGGCTGCAGGGTACGTGGCATCGAGTACTTATTTTTTTGAATTGATTCGAAGAGTAAGTAAGGAAGATTGAAGACTAATGCGACCCTCAGCCTGATTCTCCGATTCAACCTAAGGCTCGGGGGCTACTCCGTATGGAGTGCGATTTTTCAATCGCACACCATATCAAAGAAATAATTCGGGGCATGAGCACCTCATAGCTTCGATGCAGCCAAGTAAGTACTCGAAGAAGAACTTCAAGACGGAGCTTCAAGAGAAGCCGAAGACTACTTCGAAAGTACTCAGGAAGCCTGCAGTACTCAGCTACGAAGAGCTTGGGGGCTTGTCAGACCCGGGACTATGGGGCTGTGTACATAACGTAGTTTAAACAAGGTTAAGAGATAAAGCCCATCTTATCTCCTATTTAAGTTGTTTTCTACTCGTTTGAGTAGGAGATAAAGCTAGTCGATACAGAAGGAAACTACCCGAGTTATACCTAGGTACGATTCTTTAGCTCGTATTGATTAGATCCATGTAACCCTGACCTCCCGGATATATAAGGGGGGGCAGGGACCCATTCAAAACACAACTTCTACACCCAAGGGAATACAAACCACCATACAGGATGTAGGGTATTACGCACCTCACGGCCCGAACCTATCCAAATCTTGTGTTCCTTGCACCTTCGAGTTCATGATCTCGGTGTCTCCTCACCTAAACTTACCACCTTGGGTATACCCTTCGGTGGGCAGCCGGTAAAACACCGACACCCTATTCTTCTTAACTTACGGGGCGAAAGCCGTGCTACCCTCCGACTTGGACTATGGCGCCCCAAGGGTCAAGGCCTTTGACCCCGACCGAGCCGCGGAGGCTCAGCAGGATGCGATCGACTTGTTGGATGAGGCCCAAGAGATGGCCCTGGTTCGCTCGGCAAGCTACCAGCAGACCCTTTGCAGAAACCACGAGAGGAAGATCCGGGGAAGAACCCTCAAAGTCGGCCACTTGGTTCTAAGGAGAGCGCAGTCGACCAAGGACAAGCACAAGCTCACTCCGCCCTGGGAAGGACTGTACATGATCGCGGAGGCGGTCCAGCCTGGAACCTATCGACTGAATGACAGCGACGGTAGCATCCTCACCAACGCATGGATCATTGACAGTTACATCGCTTCCTCCCTTAAATTCAGTCCTTTCGTATGCTTTTGTCCACATGACAACTCCTACAGTGCCCCGGGCTCGGCTCCATGAGGATACACCGCCATGCACAGAGTTATCCCTCTTTCCTCTTAAAGCTCACACACAAAAAGGCAACCTCTTTTAGCACAAACGAAAGGGCGACACGTTTTCCCATCGCAACATAAGTGATTTCTGCTGGGCCGCCCGGCCATAGCAGTTGACGCCACTCAGGCAAGCCCTCGGCTACACGCCACAACCTACGGGTAACGAGTAGGTTTGAAAGGAAAAGTGCGAAGCCAGAAATCACTCTAGGAAACAAAGGGATACAAGCAGGATCAGCTTCCCAAAAACCATAAAACAAAAATGATTACAAGCATGTAGATCGTTCACTCGGGGGCCCTTCAAGACCCTCGCAAAAACTACTCTAGAAATGAAAACTAACTACTCGACAAATACTTTTTATTGCGGCACCCCGTCCGCGTTGGCCGACAATATGGGTGGGTGGGGCCGCGCTGCAAGATCAACTGGAGCAGCCTCTTGGCTGGGGGACAACACAGTCGTGGCAGCGCTCGACTTGATTTTCGTGCCTAGACGCTGCCACCCCCCAAGGTTGCCTCCCTCTCCTTGCATCGAGCTGTCTTCACCCATTACATGGTGGTTGCCTCAGCAATCGCCATCACGACCAGCATCAAGCTCTCTCCGAGTTCACGGAGCTGGTCGGTGACCCATCACGACCGCGACGCGGGCACGAAAAATGGGGCAACGCTCCGACCTCCCAGATAATCCTCAACATGCCACATCCCTGGTCAATAATCGCATCTAATTATTCAAATTTTGAAATATCTTAAGACCTGAAAGGGCGCACGCCGATGGATCCCGTCTCGGGAATCCAGTTGACTGAGGTTCGAAGGCCGGTCCACGGAGGACTCGAGGCTGCCTCGCATCAAATGAAGATAGGGGAGAAAATGCAGATGAGCCCCAGCGGCCCTTGCCCGACCCACTCAGGCAGTGACTCGAGCCATCTCGACCTTCTCATCCGATCCGGACCTCGAGCCATGCCCATAGAATCTCTATCGAGGAGAGGCCATCGGGCCACCCGAGTCGGTTAGATGACTCGGGCATGTGCTGGGAGGTGGGTCACGAAGTAGTGGAATGCCACATGCGGGCTATGCTGACCTCGTCACGAACAACGAACCCAGATTCCACTCGGATCGCCTAGACTTTGCCTAGGCACCCCGTTAGGAGCTCACCGAGCACGTCACTTGGGCCATCGAGGCAAGTGATGCCGACTCAACCCCTCTGGTCACGGAGACCGCGGATGGGGTCACCCCTATGCGTGCACACATCCAATGCCCCCGACCCGACTGCCTTCCTTTATGACAAAGGCCGCAACAAGTCGGGGCACAGCATTTCCACTTGGAAAAGATGACCAAATTTCAGCCCCGACCGGACTCCTGGTTAGGTGCGGCAGATACAAAATACTCTAGAATAAACACATTTTATTCCTGGCAACTAAGTGTTACAAAGTACAATCAGTGCACGGGCGTTATAAAGTACAAAAACCCATTACCACTGCAAGGACGGTAACGTTGGAGCCTCGGGGAGGGCTGCTACAAGTGCAGGGAGCTTGGCAGGGACTCCCACCTCGCAAGCCTTCTTCTTGCATTCCCTCCCTAAAGGATAACACGATAGGGGGTAACAGCGTACAGTCTATCTACCACCACTGCTGGCCGAACACCCTCGCCATCTCAAACGACAGTGAGGAGCTCTTTCCTAGCCTCAGATTCCTAGGAAGGTCAAGCCTTCCGACGAGGCGAGCTGGGGCTGAGGCACACGGGGAGAACAAACCCACTCAAGGACTAGGTAGATCCCGCGGGCACGCACCATGCCAGGAAGGGTCAAGGAGTTCCTCCCCGTACCCATGCCCGGACGGTGGAAGCACTGACACATCGTCCGCCGGAGGTCGACACCAGCCCCTTGGTCGCCCAAGGCGCCTAGGGAGGCTGCGTCACCTGCCCGACGGAGATGATGCCATCCCTGTGCACCCACTTGGCCCAATCACCCGAGCAGAATGCTCGGAGGATTGAGATTGGAAGTAGGCTGAGTGGATGGCCTCACTCGCGCGCTATCCCCTGCCGCTCGCAAGCATTCTTCTAGCACTAGATGTTGAAGGAACCATCGGCTCCATCGGGCAGGCGCACATAGACTGAAAGCAACTTCATTATTCAAGGCAAGGCTCACTCACGACTTAGGATGAGTTCAAAACAAGGCGCCAGAGGCCTCTATTTATAGCCGCTCAATTCCCCTCCTATCTGGTGAGCCGGTTTTATCGCGTTGCGTAGGACTCCGCCTCAAAAGAAGGAAAACCTTCAAAAGAGGAACAGGGTGGAGCACCACTGCAGTGGGTCGATGTAACGGGTCATGCAACCCTTGATATTCTGAGTAGAGGACACATAGTTGGCACCGCTGTGGCGAAATTATCACGCAAATTGACCAGGGGAACCCTAGTTGACTTGCGGTCACAAGGTGGGATCCCTTGAACGCTGCACCTCTCAATGGAGGAGGTAGAGTGATGCGTCCCTCCGCCCCAGGCGAGGTTGTGGTGCAGCGAGAAACAGCGCCTTCACGATTAAACAAATCATGAAGCTGCTCGGGGGCCTTTGACGGGTCCACGGACCTGGAGTCCCCAGTGGGCCCAGTTTCCATCGACTGGTCCAAAGCCTCGCTTGGGGCAGGCGCCCGTCCGCGAGGCAACAAATTCATTTGGGCTATCTCGGCCCACAACCCCGACTGGCTGCTCAGTCGGGGTGGCAAAGGCCTCTATCCCCGACTAGTTCTTCAATCGGAGCGAACAGAGCTCGTGTCCCCCGGCTGGCTACTTAGTCGGGGTGACCAAGTCCCGTCTCCCCAACTGTAAAGCAGTCTGACAGGTCCAGGGATCCGAGGGTCCCAGCAGGCCCACATCTCGCTGGACAGCCCAAGGCTGCGCATAGAATGAGTGCTAGTCTACATCTCCAACTACTTCGACTACATCTACAATGACTTCCTGGTGACTACATCGACTACACCTTGATCAGCTACATCAAACAAGCTCAACTAGCAAAGTCAAGTAATGGCGCATCCGGTGCCTTCGAAACTAGCCCCGCCTCTAACGACAACATCTGGGCCACCTCGGCCCACAACCCCGACTACTCGGTCAGGGTGACCAAGGCCCATGTCACCGCAGTCGAAGGCCGGGTCCATACCTAGGCTCTGACTAGGGGTTCCGATTGAGTTCCGCCCAACACGTGCCCACCTCCTTGATTGGTAGGGTAGTCGAAAGGCCGTACTCAGCTTGCCAGCGGGTCCCAGGAGTAGGTGCAGAAGATAAGGATGGGCCTTAGGGTCAACTTACCGTACATGGCCAACCACTCTCTCCATAGGGTTACAGTCCTCTCTGCTGTGGCAACAGGATGCCTTTATTGTACCTACCCATCCTCACAAAGGGATGGGTAGAACATCATCATGATACAGCTGGAACGCCCCCGTAACGATGAAGTAACCGGGAGAGGCGCTAGGGATGGGGCATGATAGCCATACCGTACCTATCGACGTCCCCACGACCTCCGATCGATGGAGCATGACGCATAGGGACAAGACGAGACGGCCGCCCCACGATGCAGGACTTGGACGGTGGTTGTCGCAAGGTTCCAACTGACAAGGTGGCGGCCCCGACTAGTGAAGCGAGGAACTCTCTCTCTCTCTCTACGTTGTTTCTTCTACTTTAGCACCCTGTAAAGGAGACCTCCCTTGGACTATAAAAGGGAGGGTCACCCGCCTAGGAAAGGGAGATTGGGAATCCAGTCTCGCAGTCTTACGACTTTGACTCGAAAGCTTGTAACTCTCCAACTCTCACGAGCACCTGGGCTCAAGCAATACATCCAACTGTCCCCCGACTGGACGTAGGGCATTCTGCTCGAACCAGTATAAATCTTGAGTCATTGTGTGCTAGACCACATCCGATCACGACGCGCGATACACATCTTTGAGTAGTTTTAGCTGCTGGCCATTTCCGGAACCGACAGGTGGTCAAGCTTTTGAACATACTAACCACATGCTGAGAATATGGTAGTTGGTAAGCCTAGTACCTGATTGAAACAGGACATGGACTTTTTCCCCACCTTCTTGACGTTGTTCCCATGGGGCCTCATGGTGGGTGCAGAGCGGCCACAGCACGACGTTGTTCTTTGGACAGTTGGGGATTTGTACTCAAGTGGTTGAGCCCTATTCCACGAATCAGGAATTGATGGGAACAGTTGCACGTGTGACTCGTCAAAGTAACCGTGCATGTGTTTAAGTTTGCTGCAAGGTTAAAAAGTTGATTTGAATCATCCGATTTTCACAGTTATTGAAACTGCTTGATCCTTTTACCACATCGAGTAAGAAGAGAAATAAGGATGATGATTACTAATATTGATGTTGTACGTTTAATTAATTTTTTCCACCATGTGTGATGTTGGATAGTTGCTTTCCTAGAATGGTTAATCAACTTGATCTTGTAGCTAAAACTTGAAAGCAAGGACTCACTCTTAGATGCTTTTTGGCAAAACAAACCCTTCAAGCCAAATGCCTTGCACACTTAGGAGTCGGCTAAATATATTCCACTAGTCGGGTAAGCCTTGCTGAGTATTAGTATACTCAGCCTTGCTTATGGCTTTGTTTTTCAGGTGAAAGTTTTAAGGACATGATTGCTAGCTTAACTTATCCGTGTACCCTTCCTCCTGGTTGTTCAGTTGAATGCGATGCGTCCCCGGCCAGTGATGATCATGATAAATGATGTTGTGTATGAGCTTTATCATGACATCTTGTATCGTCGTTAGGACTATCATTTTATTTCCGCTACAAACTCTAATGTACCTTGTTTTATAAATTCGAACTTGGTTTGTAATAATAACTAATGTTGTACTCTGGGTTAAGAAATTATGGATTGTTGTAATCTCTAGGATCACCTTCGTGTGGGTAGTATATATGCTTTATTTTGATCTTAAAAATGCATCAGGATGTTACCCGACAGACTGATAGGTTACTCCGTTTTAAGTGCGTGTTAGCCCGGATTGCCTTTATGGTGATGGTTAGCACACTTAAGCTGGATTAATTTGAGCGGTTCCACCACAAGTGCAATCATAAATTAATTTAGATGTATTGTTCAAGATTTATAGTTTTTTAAGTTTGAAACAACCCTAGCATATGGGTGATGTTCATTTGCATGCATGAATGTCTTTCTCTCACCGAAAGGACTTCTAGTTATACTACTCAATCTAGTTGGACCTAATCACTAATTCTGGTCCATATAACAACATCTTTAGGCGACAACTAAATAATTTATCACCTGAAGTGATATATAACCACATTACGGATACCGTGCAATCGGTTTTGAGCTAAACTGAAATTAACGGAATTAGTTAGCACTGTGATTTGATCAAGAAGTAAAATAGCCGAGCCAACCGAAACCGTTAGTTTGTTACTTCGATCAGATTATCGTTGTACATTGCTTATTGCTTATTACTAGGTCTGTGCCCGTGCGTTGCTATGGTCAAACAAAATATGAATAACATAACACATATTTCAAAAAAATCATGCGAAACACCTAATGACCATATCATAATGAATACAAATGCAAAAAGAAAGATGCTCATAAAAAAAGGCTAAAACTGTGATTCCTGCTGCTTGCTGGAAAGTAAAAACTGTCGCACCAATAATCAATATTCTTATTGTAGAAACAGTGAAACAATAGAAACCACGAGAAACAGATGAGGCTACAATCTAGTGGACTCTTAAGTCTCTAACAGTGTTGGCCTCACTTGATGTAGTAGGAAGTAGACAACATGGTAAATGCTTCAGAATTTCTATCTTCCAAGAAAAGGCTAGTGTGACATTCAGGTACATAGGATTAAAACACACTAGATTCTAGTATAAAGTGTGTATGTTTGATCTTTTGTATGTGTGCTAAAACTTTAATGCAAAAGCAAAAGGATCTTTTTATAATTCTGGAAAATTTAGGTCCTTTGGAGCAAAATGGGTGAGAATGGGAGGTAAAATGAAAAAATATGAAGGTTATTTTGCAAAAAGTCAAGAACTTAATTTTAAACCGCAAATAGAGGTGAAACTACCCAAAGGATGCAAGTGTAGTGTGGATTTTAAATAGGATTTCTTTAAAGTTTAAAACTTTACCAAGTTTTAGGTTAAATTCAAATCCTTAACTCTTTTGAAACTAAACCTTAAAGAAAAGTTGTAAATCTTGTTGAACTCTACACTTTTTCTTTTGGGCACATTTCCATTTGAGCTATGGTTTGAAAGTTAACTAGGCTTTACAGTGGAGTCCCTGCATTTTTGGAAAATAATGGATTAGTCCCTATCTTCAACCTCCAGCTCCCCCTGCTCTGTTTCTGCTCGCGCCCGTGACTCCACCGCTGCCAGCCGTTTCCCGAGCTGCTCGCTGACCCCACGCCGCTCTCCTCCACCCCACGTGGCTCCTTGCTAGCCCGCCCGCCGCTCGCGCCGCTCCTGCTGGCTCTCCCCCACCCCGCCACGTTGGGCCGCCGGTGCTGAGGCTGCCATGCGGCCGAGGGTGCCCTACGGGGCACAGTGACGGCGTCGTCGGTCTGTGGTTGGCCGCGTGCCTACTCTCTCCCTCTCTGCCGTACGACACCACTCTATAAAACCTCGACCGAAGCTTCCCTCACTCACCTCCCCCTTTCTTCTTCCTCACGAGCGTCAAGCCGAGCGCCGAGCCGTCCGCCGGAATTCCTCGCCGCCCCATCCTACCCCTTCTCAATTCCAGCGCCCCAAAGCTTTCTCACCACCCCTGCTTGCCCCTCGACCCACCCTAGCCGAGCTTTGTCCTCTCCTTGATCGAAATCGGGTGAATCCCGTGCCGCCTTGGCCGCCGGAGAAACCCGACCCACCTCCATGCCGACGACCCCTTTCCGCTCCACCTCCAGCCGAAACAGGTACCGAAATCGCATCTCCATGACTCCATGATGCTCATGCGCACTCCATCTTTCTACGTTCACCGGCCCCTCACTGGGAACACGGACGCGGTGCCACGGCCGCTGCCATTCCTCACCGTCGACCATGCTCCGCCGCCCTTCCTTGTGCCCATCACCTACCAACATGTGCACCGTATTCCGTAGATCGTATAGGACCCGTTTGCCCCTCACCAAAACCTCGCCGCCGGCGAGAACACGCCGGTGAGGCCGCCACAGCCATCGTCTTGGCCTGGCAAGGGCCACATTGCAATTTAGGTTTTAATTCTAGGGTCCCCTATGCAAAACCCGAGGGTCTCTCTGCAAGTTTCTCTTTTAGTCTTATTTGCAAAAGCTGTCAAATTCTAAAATTGATAAAACTTTGTAGAAAAATCCAAAAATTGTCAAACCAATTTTGTTAAACTCCTGAAGTTTAGTTCTACAACTTTGATTAATATAGTATGGTTCGAAACCCAATGCTTGTTAAGTTATTCTAAAGTTTAGCAAAAGGGTGTATTGTGTGTAACTTTTGCATTTCAGCTTCTTTTCATTTGATTTTTGGTGTGCAGCATGTTTAAAGTGTATGCAAGTTTGTGTAAAAATTTCACATTAATTTCTGCACTCTATCTTGAACTAATTTGAACTTAAGCAAATCAAGCTTGAAATGATTTAAATTTATTCAAGCATGTTACTAAGGTTTTCATGCTTAGATCTTTTTACCATATGATGTTCTATAATAAAATAGTTCATAGTAAATCTTTCAAGAATTTATAGCACTGTTTTGCCTAAGATTTGAATTTAAACTTGACATATGAACTAAATTCAAATGCTTTATTTTTTATTTTTAGAAAATTATGAAAAATTCATAGTAAGCTCCTCTGCTAGAAGAAAACTTATTTGTGGATTTCAAAATAAAAATCAAACTTGTTAACTTAATTCAATTAATTCAACTATTTGAATTAAGATACCAATGATAGGTTTATATTTACATCTCTTGCTTTATGAAATTGTATATATCAATTTGTTATATTGCAACTTTATCATGAAGTAAAATTCTTAACTCAAGAACCACCTAATTCAAATTATTGCATATCATGTAGAGTCAGCGACACTCGATGACGGAGTCTACGAGCTAATCCAGGAGCCCGAGCAAGGGTTTCTAAAGACCAGGTGAACGTCGCCGAGGATTTAACTGAAGCCCCGAACCAAGGTTCGGAAGTCTTTGACATCCCTGACCCTAGCCCCGCTCAAGAAGGCAAGCCCCGATGCATAACCCAGTATTTCAAATTATTACACTTATACAGTTTATTACTTATATATCTATATTATGCATTAAGTCTAGAAGTTGAAATGGAGCCCTAGATGCATAAATCCTAGGAATCTTTGTAATGTGCCTAAGTCCGTATTGAATAGATGCCTTGCTAATAGGACCGGTAGAAGTCGAGTGATTTCCAGTCACTCGCGCGATATAGGAATTAAATGTTTACTACTCTGCAATCACTATAAGGATGATGGACGAGGTCATGTGCAGTATTATGACTTGGAAGGTTACCCCGTCTGTGTTGATAAAAGTTGATAAGGTTGCAGTGTGTGGTAGCTGTGGTTAAGCGTTTGAAAGTACTAGCCACATACCGCGAAATATGGTAAGCGGTAAGCCTAGTAACCGATCGGCCCGAGGAGTGGACATACCTCCCACCACTCGTATTTTGGTTTTTCGCACACGCACCGACGTGCAGGAATACGTTCCGCATAGCAGACAAGAGTACGGTCATGTAGTCGCGCTACAGACGTACGTCCTGCACATTGGATGTGCGTATGGTCCTACAATCGCTTGTGGTGGCCCTGATCCACGAGTCAGAATGAAAGGCAAACGGTTGCTTCAGAACGATCATTGGATGTTCCAAGCGTGTGAGTTAGGTTTGCCCTTGCAAGGTTATGAAACTCGATTCAGAATTGTCCGTTTCTCGCGGAGATTGAGACTGCTTATTCCTTCTGCCACATAGAGTAATAACAGTAACTATTGTTGGAATAATATTGATGGATGTTAATCTCTACCTTGCTTGTCTAGTATAGGCGCTTACCTAGAATGGTTAATGCAACTAGAAGCTGAAAGCTAAAACATGAAAGTTAGATCATACTCTTTGTTGCTTTTCAGCTGAAATTAAACCCCGAACCATTACAAGCTATCATAAGTCTAGTTACATGGCTAAGTATACCATGAAATGGGTATGTCTTGCTGAGTATTAGCATACTCAGTCTTGCTAGTCTATTTTTCAGGTATGACCGGTGTGAACCAAACGGATAGTCCAGCCTGGCCATTTTCTGTTCTGTTTGGCTGGTCCGTGGAGTGGAATCCGTCCCCGGCTAGCAATGACCCTCCAGAATGACGCCAGGTTTTGGGCTGAGCGTGGTGTCAAACTTTGCGACATGTAGTTGCGATGTTAATAACTTTCTTCCGCTATGACTCTGGACAAGCTGTTTAGCTTGTTGTTTTAAAATAATGTCTGTATAAGTTACTTTAAATTTGAAAATAGTTTGTAATAATGTTTAATTATCCTGTGGACTAAAAGTTTGTAAGCTGTAGTGTGATTGTAAACTCGCCTTCGTGTGAGGTAAACCTACTTTGATCCTGTTGAAGTGCGTTGAGTTAGTATCGCCTGGATAGTTATGACTAAGCGCACTTGAGCCGGAATAATTCAGGCGGTTCTGGCATAGCTGGTATCAAAGCTGTAGGTTTACTTTTACAATCGACACTAAAACTGTAGCAGCTTTTGAAAATGCTTTCAGGATAAAATTGGCTTAACCAAAGAATTTGCAAATCGCGTTGGAATCGTTAAGGTTGGTGCTTAGATCATAAAGCCCTAAGGGTTTATATGGGAATAATCAGGTGGCTACTAGTATATATATGTGTATAGTTCAGCTCTAACCTGCAGTACTACTTTCTGTCAAAACTTACTTTCGAGCACAACCAACCCTAAATATCTAGTTGTATTGTTTTGTTCCTCCATATTGAGACAAGAAGGTAAGAAGGTAAGGATCCTCAGCCAACTGAGGGAGATTGGCCTTCCCGTTGGTGATGCGAACCAAACGCTGTCTCTCAAGCAGTGGCTTACTTGAGATGCTGCCAATATATCAACGATTAGTTGATCATATTGGGAGTATATGGTTCGGCACAGGGTATGGTGATCGCTATTCGTACCCCCGTTTTAAACGGTACCCCCCGTGAATACATTGCAGATGTAACGTATGCTAACGTCGTCCGTACGGTGAAAATTGTATGGATACTGTTTCTATAGTGAACAGTACTGTTTGGGGACGCTTTCATGTCGTGCTGCCATGAAAGGTTCAAGTTATATACCTATGGTCTTCTGTAGGTACACTAACCACGATTAAGAGGTTAAGACGGATAGGACTTATCGATTAGTTATTAGTGAGAGATGTATGTATTATTCCACCGAAGCTAATCACGTAAGTCCGAAGATATTCGGCAATTGTTTTGGTTGTGAGGTCGAATAGTACGTGCATGCATAATCCATCATTCAACAAAATAAGTGCATTAAATGTGTTGTTCCTTAAGGACGTATAGAGTGTTGTCTATCTCTAGTGTGGTTTCAATAGGATTCTTGTGGTAGCCTTAGTTAAGTCTCGGTATCCTTCAAAATCTCACCATTTGAATTCTTGCTTTAGATGGCGGCTCCTTCAAACGTCTTTTGGGATCATGCAGGGCATCTCCATACTAATGCCTTGCACTAGGAGGGTTTTCCCCGTCTCTTATGGGAGTCACTTAGGTTATTCTTCTACACCGAGCCCCCATAGTATGATGGAGTGGAATATAGGGAGGAAGGTGTTCCTCGGTGCAGAGTTAAGATGACCATTCCTCAGCACCCTTTTCGTTCTCAGTGGCAGCCCATCGAGGTCGATGTGGTTGGCTATCGTCTCGTCGACACCATTGAGACTGTAGCTCTTAAGGCTATCCACACTTTCTGCAACCAGCATCCTATTGAAGTTGCAGGGCATCCTATCGGTTTATTCCCTGCAATAGATTCCAGTGATCCCGAGTGGAATTTCCGGATAGCTCATTATGGCCACATGCTGGGAGATTCAGCTGAAGAAACGCTCCGTGGTACCATCAGGTTCATGAATGCTCAGCACCACTATCAGATTTTGCTGTGCCGTGGTATGAGTCAGTTGACCAGTAAAGCTCAAGTTCACTATCGAAATGCTGATCAACAGGTCACTCAGCTAGAAGAGCTTCAAGCATTGGTCACGGAGAAGGAGGAAATTATCGCAGAGCGGGATGAGACCATTATCCACCGAGAGGATCAGATCAATGAGAGTGATGCAATAATCACTCAACGTAACACGATTATTGAGTTCCTCTAGGAGCAAATCCATGACCTCATTCTTGAGGTTGACGACGCCCATGCTCACATCGGCGAACTTCAGCAGCAGCTAGTACCTCTTGCCGTACCTGTAGCACCTGAAGGCGAGGAAGAAGAACCAGAGGAAATCGAAGGAGCTTCTGATCTTGACTCCGGCACGGAAACCTAGAGCCTAACCCTCAGCCAGATCACTCTTCTTTCAGCAGCCAGTCCTCCGTAGGCGACCTCGACGATTTTTAGTCCATCCAAATCGTCGATCTTTCAAATGTAACTAGTGTAGAATGTTGTGACATAGGTAGTGAGTAGTCTATCTGGACCCAGGGCCATTTGCTGTAATATATTTATGGCATGTGTATGTGTGGCTAGAGTATTAGTACACAGACCACCTTGATGTAACATATTAAGGATAACCAGTGTTGCTTAAGCTTAAAGTCCAGCTATTCATATCGATGTCCTTACCCATTGAATGAGTTGGTTAAACGGAATATGTGACTTACATATCTATTTAACGGCAGTATATCATCTGAAAATGGGAGTGAGAATATGTTGATAATAATGGACATCTCCTTTGTTTCAGATGGTTGGAGCTACACGTGGAACCCCGGAAGGATTCCGGGCAGACCAAGCTAGCGGTTCCCAACAACCGCCACCAACCCCGCCAAATCTAGCGGAAGTCATGGCACGACAGATGGAACTCCTTAACCAGCTAGTACAGGCCCAGATGAACTAGTCTCATCACCCGTCCCAAGGCCGTGATGAACATCCATCGGCTGGTTACCAAGACTTTCTCAGTACTCAGCCCCCGTTGTTCCATAAAACACACGAGCCCCTCGAGGCTGATGCATGACTTCACACTATAGAGTCCAAGTTCGCATTATTATCTGCACCATGCTCAGATGCGAACAAGGCACTCTTCGCGGCTCAACAACTCCGCGGCACCGCCCGCATATAGTGGGACCAGTATTACGCCATGCAACCAGCTAGTCATGTTGTTACATGGGATGAATTTCGGACCGCTTTCAGAGCGTACCACATTCCAGAAGGACTCATCGAGCGAAAGCTCAATGAATTCCTGACTTTGATCCAAGGTGTGACACTTAGGTAATTAGTGTTGTCACACCCTAAATTTTAGTGTGATGTTATGTGCAATAGGTGGTAAAAGTGTGTTTTAAAAAAAATTAATACTAAGGGAAAAGGGTTATTTATATAATTATATTTTAATAAAGGTCCTTTAGTGCTAAATGGGTAAGCATGGAGGGTAGAATTCGAATGTATGAGGGTTATTTTGCAAAAGTCAAAAACTTGTGTTTAAATCGCAAAAGTAGGTGAAACTACCCATTGGATATATATGTAGTGTAGTTTTAAAATAGGATTTATGCAAAGTTTGGAAATCTTGTTAAGTTTCAAATTAATTGTAAATCCTTAGCTCTTCTGCAAATGAGCCTTAAAGCAAAGTTGTAGATCTTGAAAAACCATACACTTTTGCTTTTGGGCCCATCTTCATTTGAGCACAGGTTTAAAAGTTACTTATGCATTACAGTAGGGTCCCTAGCTTTTCTGCTTTTTGCATTTGGGTCCCTCTTTGTCTACCTCTCCCTCCCTCTCCTCTGTTCTCCTCGGCCGCACACCGCCGTCGCTGCCCCGGCCATGTGCGCCGCCTGTGCCGCCTCAATGCCGCTCTGTGCCGTCCATGTGCCCTTCCCCGCTCCACCGCCGCCTTCCCCGACCTCGCGCTGGCCACCCCGGGCCCTTGCCACGTCGCCCGCCGTCTGCTCGAGCTGTGACTCACCGCCGCTCGCCGTCGCAGCATCTCCCATGCCACCTCCTGCCTTCCGATGATTCCACGCGTCACTCCCCTACCGTGCCGCCGCCCTCTCGGCCTTGCGCTGTCCTGCCCTATGTCCTCCACAACGCACCGCCGTGCCAGAGCTCCGCCGCGATCGCTACGCGCGCCGCCTGCGCCAGCTCCTGCTTAGACGCGACCACATCCTTTTCTGGACCCCGAGCTCTTCCTTTAGCTTCACTAGCACACGCCCTGGCATTTGCACTTCGCTTTTCCACTCCATTTTCCCTGCTTCGGCCACCATTGCTCACCGGACCTCCTCCGCGACTCCAGCTCACCGTCGGCAGCCCCCATCACCGCTCCCCATCCTCGATCCGAAGCACGAACAGCATCCCCATGATCCACCGCAGCTCACCGAGTGATCCAATCCCAGTTTCTTCCACCAGAACCGCCGGACCGCAACGCCGGCGAGCCCCTTTCCTCCGCCGCCGCTCGGCCTCCCGTCGACCCACCGATACAGAACCTCTCCGCCCCGATCAATGGCACCATCAGCACCACATCATCCTCCTAAAGCAATCCCGCCCCTCCTTTACCACCCTCCGTCATCCTAGCCTGCAGAACGCCGGCCGCCATTGCCGCCGGTAAGAACCCGAGGTCCACCCCGCCGTCGATCACCCCTCTTCGACCTGCTTCTGTCCAAATTGAGTTGGGGGAAAGCATCCCCGCACTCCCCCGGTGCTCGCGCGCGCCTTGTTTCCCCATGTTCGCCGGCCCCTCGCCGGGAACGATGACGTGCCGTCACAACCGCCACCATTGCTCGTCGTCGGCCGTGCTCCGCTACTGCTCTTCGAGCACATCACCCCCCATCATGTTCAGTAGTCTCTGTAGGTTGTGTAGCATCGATCCCTCCCCACCCAGGACCTCGCCGCCGACGAGAACGCCGGAGACAGAGACACCGGACGCCGTCAAAAGCTGGCAAGGGCATATCTGTAATGCCTTTTTCGGTTCTAAGGGCCTGAGTGCAAGAATCCGAGGATCCCAGTGTAAACCCATGTGTTATTTTATGTGAGCTAGGCTCCTGACTTGTAAAATTCGTAGGAAATTGTAGAAAAATCCAAATATTGCCAAACTAGTTTTGTTAGAAACTAGATTTCAAACTCTACCACTTTGATTAATGAAGTTTGGTTTGAAATTAAATACTTTTGAATTTATTTTAAACTTAAGGTAAAAGGGTATAATATGCATAACTTCTACATACTAATTTTGTTTCTTGTGATTTTTGGTATGTAACTTCTATAGATCATGTATGAGCTTGTGTAAAAGTTTCAAATTTAGCACTGTTTGAGATGATTTGAAATTAATTAAGCATGATCCTTAGACTTAATTAATTAAATCTTTTTGTCATAATCTAATGTGTTAATAATTAGTCTATAATTAAATTTTCAAGACTTTATAATTCTATTTACCTAAGATTTGAATTTAAACTTGAAATTTGAATTCAAATTCAAATGTTTTAGTTTCTATTTTCAGTAAATCCAGTACTATTGTGGCAGAACCGCTCGAATTATTCCGGCTCAAGTGCGCTATTGATCGCCGTTCAACTGCAATCAACTTAACGCACTTCAAATGGAACAATCCTTTGGTCTGTCGGGTCTCCGCCCGATTCAACCACGGTTCAGCAGGATCGAAGCAGGTTTACCTCGCACGAATGCGAGTTCACATCACAGAGTAGCTCATCAACTTTTTAATTTACAACCATACATACATTATTACAAACCGAGTTCAAAGATAAGTAAATTCATACAAACCATGTTCAAACTGACAAGCGTAACAGCTTGTCTAAACTCACAGCGGAAGAAAAAAAGTTTTTACGTGACTACACACATCGCGAAGACGGACACCAAGCTTAGCCCAGGGCCTGGTGTCACTCCGGAGGGTCCGTGCCGGCCGGGGACGGGTCCCACTCCACGGACCAGCCAAGAGGAACGGACGTTGGCCACACCAGGTTGTCCGTGGGATTCTCGTAGGTTTTACCTGAAACAGATATTGGCAAGGCTGAGTATTCTAATACTCAGCAAGACTTACCCGGGGTTGGGTATACTTTAGCCCATAACTAGACTCATGAAGGTAGTATAAAGGCTCTGGGTTTATTTTCAGCTGAAAAGTAACAAAGAGTATGAACTATTTTCAAGTTTTAGCTTTCATCTTCTAGTTGAGTATTTATTCTAGATTAGCACCTACACTAAGCAAGCAAGGTAGTGATTATCATCCATCAAGATTATCTATCATTAGTTCCACTTTTTACTCAATGTGGCAGAAGGGATAAGCAGTCTCAAGCATCGTGAGAGGCGGACGATTCGAAACGAATTTGACCTTGCAAGTTAAACCTAACACACACGCTTGGAATACCAACAGGGCGTTCCAAAGCAACCGTTTACCTTTCTTTCCGACTCGTGGACAGGCCACCACAAGCGACTTGCAGGACCGTACGCACACCCAATGTGTACAGGACATACGTCTGTAGCGCGACTACAAAACCCGTATTCCTGTCTGCCTTGCAGAACGTACTCCCACAGGTCGGTGCGTGAAAAGAACCAAATTAATCGAGTGGTGGGAGGTATGTCCACTTACCGGGCCGATTGGTTACTAGGCTTACCGCTTACCATATTTCGCGGCATGTGGCTAGTACTTTCAAAAACTTAGCCACCACTACCACACATTCCGACCTTAAGACTTTTATCAAAACAGACAGGGTAAAACCTCAGGTCATGATACAACACATGACCCTGTCCGTCATCCTTATAGTGGTTGCAGAAATGTAAACATGCAACTCCTATATCGCGCGAGTGACAGGAAATCACTCGACTTCTACCGGTCCTATTAGCGGAGCAACTATCCGATAAGGACTCGGGAGCATTACATTGGATTCCTAGGATTCATGCATCTAGGGTTTCACTTCAACTCCTAGACTTAATGCAAGATATAATATAAATAAGCATAGATTGCAGTGTAAATAAAATAATGGGATATGTCCGGGGCTTGCCTTCTGGATTGGGGGTGGGGGCAGGAGAGTCAGAGGTTTCCGAACTCGGGTTCGGAGCTTCAGTTAGTCCTTCGACGACTTGTGCTGGATCTTCGGAAAAGTCTTGGTCTTGTCCTAGCACCAATTCGTAGTCCCCGTCGTCGAGTGTCGTTGATTCTATATGAGATGCAATAAATTAACTAAGGTGAAATTTAAATTTTAAATTTCACATTTCAAATATTATAACTTATCCAATTAACACGCAAACATGCATAAAATATAGAGGTTTTAGATTTAAAACACTATTTATAAAGATATGGTAGAGTTTATTGTAATAAAAACTAAAATATTTGCATTAAATTTGAAATGAACTAAAATTTGAATTCAAAACTTTTAAATAAAAGATTATAGAAATTTGATTATACATTAAACATTATAAAATATTACATTAGTGAATGATAAAAGATTCCAATTAGAGAAAGGTTATATATTGGGTTTATTTCAAATTTGAAAGTTTCAAAATAAAAGAGGTTAAGTTTAAATCAAAGTTAAGTTTGTAATTTTGCACAAAGCTATTTAGAGTTCATAGAATATTTTATGCAAAATTTCATAAGTAACCAAACATGAAATGACAAAGTTAAGTGTACATTACCCCTTAATCTTGGATTTACAATACAGGTAGAATTATTTTGTTTCAAACTAAACTCTATTAACAAAAGTCATAGAGTTTGAAATCTATTTTCTAACAGAACTAGTTTTGCTATTTTTGGATTTTTCTATGAATTGTTACGGATTTTACAAGACAGAACATACATACACATGAAATAATAGAAGCTTTAAGGGGGGGGGTCTCGGTAAAATTGCATTAGGGCCCTTAGACTAAAATGCCTAATTGCAAAAGGGCCCTTGCCCGGCCTCGACACGGCTGGAGGCTCGGCCTCCGGTGCGTTCCCACCGGCGGCGAGGTCGCCGGCGGTGAGGGGACGGTCAAGCACGACCAGGAGAAAGAGGCAAACACGTTGGGCAAGGCGGGGTCCATCTGACAGAGAAGAAATCCGGCCGACGGCGAGAAGGGGCGGCGGCCGTGGCGGCGCAACGCCGTTCCCGGTGAACGGCCGGCGAACACGGAGAAATAACGCACGCACGAGCATCACTGGAGCATGGGAAAGCGATTTCCATACGTGGTTCGGTCGGGGAGATGGCGAGACGGCCTGTCGACGGTAGAGCCGAGCTCGGCGGCGCCAATGGAGGGGCGGCTCGGGGTGGAGCAAATCCGGCGGAAGGAGGGGTCGGGGCTGGACTGGATCAGGATGCAGGGCAAGGGGAGAAGGTGGGGAGGCTCTGGGCCGGTGGAATCGGGATGGGGCTGTGCGTGTAGCGAGAATTTCCGGCGGCAACAGAACGGTGGTGCTTTGGTGCTGTGGGTCGCCGGGAGGGGGAGAAGGAGGAATTTACAGAAGGAGGAGCACGGCTAGGTCTGGAAGGGCATGCGCGGTTCCTCCAGGAGAAGGATAAGGAAGAGCGCACGGCCGGCACAGGATGGGGAGGCGGCGCCGGCGGTTCGGCCAGAGCGGCGCGGCGGCCGTCAGGGCCTCTGCCCGACGTGGAGGGAGGAGAGACGGCCAGCGCAGGCGTTGAGGGCGGTGAGAGGAAGAGGAGCTCAACACGTGGAGCGGGGCGCAGAAGGCACAGTGCGGCGGCCGGGGGGGGAGCTGCACCGGCGACGGATCAGAGGGGAACAGGAAAAACAGAGCAGAGGAGGCAGTGACGCCAGGAGGAAGAAGGGGAGGAACTGAACTGAGGACCAAAATGCAAAATCAGAGAAAAGCAGGGACCTTACTGAAAAGGACTTGCAACTTTTAAACCAATGCTCAATTGAAGATGGTTCAAAAAGCAAAAGTGCATGGTTTTTCAAACTCTACAACTTCTCTTTAAGGTTCATCTGCATTTGAGCAATAGTTTTAGAGATAGAATAGACTTAGTAATAATTTCATATTTTATGTAAATCCATAAGTAAAATTACTTTTACACATATACCCTATGGTAATTTCATATATATTTTTGAAATTTAACCACAGATATCACTTTTTGCACACTAACCCTTATACTTTTAAACTTTCCCCCTATGTCCACCCATTTTGCATAAAAGGACCTTTAGTTAATATTAATTACATAAACATCCCTTCTTCCATAACATTACATGCATAAAGCATACATTTGCCATACTTTGGACATAAAAGCCTACCCAAACTCTAAGGTGTGACCAAGCTAATTACCTGAGTGTCACAGCCTTCCCCCCTAAAAAGAATCTCGTCCTGAGATTCCGAAGCAGGTTAGGGCAGGAAGATCAAGTTCGAAGATTGGTTTGGAAGAAATCGGGAAAATTGTGCTGGAGATAAGATTCGGTTTCCCATGTTGCCTCTTCTTCTGTATGATGGTTCCACTGAATCTTGTACATTTTGGTGGTCTCTCTTCTGGTACTTCTTTCTTTCGTGTCGAGAATTCTGATGGGTTGTTCTGTATAGGTCAGATCTGGTTCGATTTCGATAACTTGGGAATCGATGATTTCGGTGGGGATCTTAACACACTTTCTGAGTTGGGATACATGAAAGATGTTATGGATGGCCGCTAATTGAGGTGGAAGTTGGAGACGGTAAGCTACGGGTCCACAGATTTCAAGGATTTCAAAAGGTCCGATGTATCGAGGAGCAAGTTTCCCTTTTACACCGAATCTTTGAACACCTCGAGTAGGAGATACTCGAAGATATACGAAGTCTCCGACGTGAAACTGTAATGGCCTTCTTCGTATATCCGCATAGCTTTTCTGTCGGGATTGGGCGGCCTTTAGATTGTTCTGGATAAGCCTGACTTTATCCTCTGCTTCCTCAACTAGATCGGGTCCAAAAATTTTACGCTCGCCAGTTTGTGACCAATTCAAAGGAGTCCGACATCGGCGACCGTATAAAGCTTCAAATGGGGCCATCTTAATACTTGTCTGATAGCTGTTATTGTAAGAGAATTCTGCTAATGACAAGTATTTATCCCAGTTTTTGCCAAATTGGAGTACACAAGCTCGGAGCATATCTTCCAGAATCTGGTTTATTCGCTCAGTTTGCCCATCTGTCTGAGGATGATAGGCAGAGCTTCGAATTAACTTAGTCCCAAGAGCATCATGAAGTTGCTCCCAGAACCTAGCGACAAATTGTGCTCCACGATCAGAAATAATCGTCTTAGGTACTCCATGAAGACGAATAATTTGATCTAGATAAATCTCGGCATACCTTTTGGCATTATATGTGGTATGCACGGGAAGGAAATGTGCAGTCTTGGTTAATCGATCAACGATTACCCAAATAGAGTCATGCCTCCGAGAAGTGTTGGGCAAGCCAACAATAAAGTCCATACTGATATCCTCCCACTTCCACGAGGGAATGGGTAGAGGTTGAAGGATACCAGCAGTTTTCAGATGACTGGCTTTGACTCTTTGGCAGATATCGCATTCCGACACATAATTGGCAATTTCTCGCCTCATATGAGTCCACCAAAAGTTCTGTTTCAGATCCTGATACATCTTCGTACTGCCAGGATGTATCGAGAATTTGGACAAGTGGGCCTCGTCCATTATTTGCCTGCGGAGCCTATGGTCCCTGGGTACAACAATACGTTCGTTGAACCATAAAACCCCTTTAGGATCAACTCGGAAGCATTTATACTTCCCTTCTCCTTGTGTTATCTTCTGTTTAATAATTCTGATCCCTTTATTACGTTGTTGCGCTAGAACAATACTATCTTTAAGTGTGGCTTCAACCGAAAGATGGTTTAAGTCATCTTGGGAAATGATTTCTAGGTTGAGCTTACTCATTTCCCAACAGAGAGTCTCATCGAATGCTTCAATGGATAGGCCAGAACAATGCGCCTTGCGACTAAGGGCATCTGCAACGACATTGGCCTTGCCTGGATGATAATGGACTTCCAAATCATAATCTTTGATAAGTTCTAGCCAACGCCTTTGCCTCATATTCAAATCTGCCTGGGTGAAGATATACTTGAGGCTTTTATGATCGGTATAAATATGACATTTCGTACCCATCAGATGGTGTCTCCAGATCTTTAGGGCATGAATAACTGCTGCGAGTTCGAGATCATGGGTGGGATAATTTTGTTCATGAACCCTAAGTGCTCGTGATGCATATGCAATTACTCGGTTGTCTTGCATAAGTACACAACCAAGTCCAGTTCCCGATGCATCACAGTAGATGTCAAAAGACTTTGAGACATCAGGTTGAGCTAAGACTGGAGCAGTCGTAAGATGATTTCTGAGAATATGAAATGCATCTTCGCATTTTTGATACCAGGAAAATTTTACACCTTTCTTTAGTAGTTCGGTCATAGGTTTGGCTATTCTGGAAAAGTTAGGAATAAAACGGCGATAATAGCCAGCTAGACCGAGAAAACTACGAATTTGATGGACGGAGGTTGGGGGTTTCCAATCCATCACTTCTTGTACCTTACTGGGATCGACGGATATTCCGTCACCAGAAATGGTATGGCCCAGGAATTTGACTGTATCTAGCCAAAATTCACATTTAGAGAATTTGGCATACAAGTGGTGGTCTCTTAATCGCTGAAGGATGACATGGAGATGTTGAGCATGATCTTCTAGAGTTTTAGAATAGATCAAGATGTCATCAATGAAGACCACGACAAACTTGTCGAGCTCTTGCATGAAGACGGAATTCATAAGGTACATGAAATATGCTGGGGCATTAGTGAGACCAAACGACATAACCAGATACTCATATAGGCCATATCTGGTAGAGAAGGCTGTTTTGGGAATATCGCTGGGCCGAATCTTAATTTGGTGATAGCCGGAACGAAGATCTATTTTAGAAAACACCTTAGCTCCGGCGAGTTGATCGAACAGAATGTCAATGCGGGGTAAAGGATATTTATTTTTAATAGTCACCGCATTGAGAGGACGGTAATCGACACACAGCCTTAAGCTATTGTCTTTCTTTTTCACAAATAAGGCCGGACAACCCCAGGGTGATGCACTAGGACGAATGAAGCCTTTGTCTAAGAGATCTTGGAGTTGGGTTTTTAATTCAGCCAACTCATTAGGAGGCATACGGTAAGGTCTCTTAGAGATAGGGGCTGTACCAGGTTGGAGTTCTATGATGAACTCGACATCTCTGTCTGGAGGCATTCCAGGCAAATCGTCTGGAAAAACATCAGGATACTCGCAGACGACAGGGATATCTTTTAACTGGACCCCAGTGGTAGCATGAGTACAAGGGGTGAAGTGTTGCTGTTGTGGAAGATAGAGAATGGTTGACTCACTCTCAGGTGAATTTATTTCTATAGTTCGGGAAGGAATATCTAA
Organism: Panicum hallii; assembly: GCF_002211085.1. Lineage (NCBI taxonomy): Eukaryota > Viridiplantae > Streptophyta > Magnoliopsida > Poales > Poaceae > Panicum > Panicum hallii. The sequence goes on from NC_038043.1 coordinate 32,846,103, forward strand.
GGACACATGATGCTGGGTCATCCAATTCATACCCAAAAGGACATCCATTCCTTTTAGGTCCAATACTAGCAGATCTGTTTTGATCAGATGACCACCCAGCTGAATTGGTACCAATCTACAGATTTGATTGGACAAAATCTTACCACCTGGAGTTATAATCCTATAGGCTTCATTTATATAACCGATATCCATGCCCACTTTGGTCCCGCAATCCATACTAATAAAACTATGGGTGGCACCAGTATCAAAAAGAATAATAACGGGATGATGGTTGATAGAAAATGTACCCGTCATTATCGATGCCCCTTCAGGGAGTTCGGAGAGTGTGGTGAGGTTTACCCTCCCTTGACGAACCTGGACCACTTGCTTCTTACTCTTGCCCTTGTAGTTTGGATTAGGTGTTTGCCCTTGGAATGATTTCCTAGGTTGAGGGCAATCCTTGATGAAGTGGGACGGGCTTCCGCAATTGAAACAACGATTATTGTTGTTTCCTGGAGTAGCTGGCGGAAAGCTCGGCCGCAGACCTTGTTGGGGTTGTTGTTGAGTTTGGGGCAGGGGTGGTCGGTTGAATTGTGCTTGCTGGGGAGGTCGGGCTACCCATCTGCCAGGTAAATTGCCTCGAGGCAGAGCTCGAGGAGCATTACTTGGGACCAACCGATACCTTGGCGGTTGTGAAGTTGCAGGCCCCGTGGGTGCTTTTCGTTTCTTTTCCGCTCTGTGAGCGGCAATGCTGTCTTCTTGAGTTATGGCCATGTTGACCAACTCATTGAAATTTTCAGCCTTCACCAAATTTAGCCACTCCTTGAGCTTGGTGTTTAGGCCTCGACGAAAGCGATCAGTTTTGCGGGCATCAGTGTCCGCATGAGATCCCGCATACTGGCACAAGTGATTGAAAACTTGCGCATACTGTGTGACAGTGCGGGTACCCTGAGTCAAATTCAAAAATTCATTGAGCTTCCGCTCAATGAGTCCTGCTGGTATATGATGTGCTCGAAAGGCAGTCCGAAACTCATCCCAAATGACCACGTGTTCGGCGGGTTGCATTGCATGAAACTGGTCCCACCAAAGACGTGCATGGCCTCGGAGTTGTTGGGCTGCGAAGAGCACCTTGTTTTCCTCTGAACATGGAGCTGACAGTAAAGCGAACTTAGACTCAATAGTCCGCAACCAGGCATCTGCGTCCAGAGGCTCATCGGCCTTATGGAATAAAGGAGGCTGGGTGCTGAGAAAGTCCTGATAAGTGGCCGATAGAGGTTCACCTCGGCCTCGAGGTTGCTGCTGGAAATGGCCCATCTGAGCTTGTACAAGTTGATTTAGGAGCTCGGTTTGCCGGGCCATAACCTCGGCCAGGTTTGGAGGTGGCGGAGGTGGTTGCTGAGAACTTGTAACACCCTAAGGTAATTTCCTCAAATTTTTAATTAATTTATTTGGGCTCGAATAAATTTTCCAGGGTTTTCTCTAGTTTATCTCGTATTTAAAGCAATTTTATAACGCAGGAAAATAAAATTTACCATAGGGTTAAAGTGTTTGTGCATTCATGCTGGTGCATAAGTTTTATTTGGTTGACTGCATAGAAGTTGAATTCAAATTCGAACTGAATTCCAATAGATTTGAGTGGAAACAGGAGAGTGAGTCAGTCATTCTCTCTTTTCTCAGTCATTCTTTATTTTCCCAGTCATTCCTTTCCTTTCTCAGTCATTCCTTTCCTTTCTCAGTCATTTCCCTTCCTTTCTCAGTCATTCCTTTCCTTTCTCAGTCATTTCCCTTCCTTTCTCAGTCATTCCTTTCCTTTCTCAGTCATTCCTTCCTTTCTCAGTTATTTTCGTTCTTTCCTCTGTCATTCTTTCTTTCTCCGTCATTCCCCAGCTCGACCCCACCTGTCGGCCCCTTCTTCCTTCTTCCCTAGCGCTCAACTTCCCCCGAGATCTCCGGCGAGCTCCCTCTTTCCCCGGGCCCGCGCGCCAGTGTGGCTCCGCCGCCCTACAAGTAGCAGCCCCACGCCCCTCGGAACCCTAACCCTAACTCCTGCGTCACCCGAAGATCCCAGCACCGCCACCCCTTTCTTCTTCCGCTCCGGTCACCTCGGTTCCACCGTGGTCCAGCCGCCCCGCCGTGCTTCAGACCGCCAAATCCCCCGCAAGAGTTCCGCCGCGCCTCCTAGAAGCTTCCCGAGCCCAGTATTTGTATTCCGAGCTCGGCATCATCGGGATTTCGCGAAGAAACCGCCGCCGGTGAGCTGTTCCGCCGCCCCAATTTCCTCGTCGCCGGCCGGTTCCGGGCTGCCCTAACCCCGTGGCACCACTGCAGGAACACCCCAAGCCGACCCGCGGTGATTAGAAGCCAGGAGGACCTCTGCAGCAACTTCTTCCCCAACTCCGTCCGTGCGCCGCCGCCCGTCATCGACGTTGACCCCCCTACACTGTTTCTCCGGCCAGTTCGAGCCCTTGGTGAGCAACAGCACGTTTTCCCGGTCCTTTTGCCCTCGATGCCGTGGACCTTAGCCCAGTTCCGTAGCCGGAACGCCATCGCCGGAGTGTGCCGCCGTGCAGACCCGCCGTCCCCGCGAGCCAGCCGGATCGGACCAGTCCGATCCAGATCGGACCGTCCGAACCCCGCTGTTCAGATCGGACCGTCCGAACCCGGATGCGTCCGAACCGTTCGATTTAGATCCAACCGCCCAGATTAGAAGCCGCATACCCCTTCAGCCATGGCAGTTTTGCTAAAGAGTCCTTGTGTTTGTTTGAAATCAACCCGCCGTCCCGCTTAGGTTAAAAAGTATTTGCAGGCAGGCCCTTTCCTTCACGTTTGACTCCCTGAGCTTCCTGGATTTTGAACCCGCAGTCCAAGCCTCGTGTTCTCACGCGCTAGCCCCTGTGTCTAGGGTTTATTTACGTCTAAGCCCTCGGGTTCTGTGCAGAAGCCCCTGGTTGCCCTGTTTTTCTTACAATTAGGTCCCTGGATCCTGTTTTAAGCGTAGTTTTCGCGTTTTAGCTCCGTTTTAGGTGTTCTTTATATGCACGCGATCGTTGTAACGCGTAGATTAGTTTTAGGCTAGTTTTATGTGCTGTTCCATTGTGTTGGTGTACTGTTTCTTATATTTTGCTATTGTTTGTGCGTGTGTGTATGTGTGGACTATGCTTGATGATCGTGAGTAGACGCGGAGCCTTTGGACCAGTACCAGGAGCAGCCGTCTTCCGAGCAGTTCGAGCAGCAGTCGGGAGAGTACGAGGAAGGCAAGTATAACATGAACCTCCTATCATCTTTAAATACAATTTCATACCGCATTTAATTCTGTATGCCTATAAGGATTTCCTAGCCACCTTTATATCCTTTATATATATCCTATGGGTTGCATTTCTGATTAGTTGTGCTAGGTTGCTGCGCTATAACAAATCTTGGTCCTTTTTAATTAATTGGATTAATGGTCTTATGTAACTTAATTCTGGAGCCGACCCTCTGTGCTGTGTGCTTGAGTGGTTTGTGCGTCCTTAAAAGATGTTTTTGTTAGAAACATGGTTTAGGGGGCTAGCACGGTGCTTAGTGCTTGGTTGGCCACTCTCCATAAGGACCGGTTCATAGAGCGACAACCTGGGACAACCGCGCAACCACAAGACTGGTATGGGACGGTCTTGACTTACTAATTAGGTCGTGTTGGTTCGGGAGTAACTTACCTGCGTGGGCAAGAGGGGTGGTAAGCTTCAATGGTCCCTGCTCCTCCGGCTTGGTCTGTGCTGTGTGTCTTGTACCCCCGGAGGTGGGCCCCATCGTCGCTGATCCAGAATCCTTAGCGGTTACACCTTACCAACGTGATCCTTTGTAACGGTCTCGTAGTGTGCTTGCTAGCCATCTCACCTAAGGAAGTGTGATGAACAACTAGCGTAGCTCACGACTTGTGGGTAAAGTTGTGCAACCTCTCGAGAGTGTAAAACTGATATATCAGCTGTGCTCACAGTCATGAGCGGCCCAGATCCTCCGTCTGATTAGTGGGGTTATCAACTTTTGACGAGGGCGATTCCCCGGGTGGTTTTGGTTTGGATGGTTCTCAGTAGTTCTTAATTAATACTGACTAATTTATTATGCAATTGGGTTTATGGTAATTCATCCACTTGTAGTAATTAGCTTTAATAAAATTTGCCAAGACTAAAAGCTAATGCAGTTGAGTCAGCCAGCCTAGAGCCTCATAGTTTGTGTTATACTTGTTGAGTACGAGTTTGTACTCACACTTGCCTCTCTACTCTCCTGTTCTATTTCGGATATCTTCGACTGCTGCTCAGTGCCCGGCAACGTGGAGGACTACGTCAGCGGCTTCGACGACTTCTAGGCGTTTGTCTCCCAGTCGACGTCCCTGTGGTGCCCAGTTCTTCATGTATTCATTTTACGCTTCCGCATTCCTTGAACTGATTCTTGATTCAGTTGTAATAAAGATATTCATTTTATAATTTATACGCTTTATTCGTGACATGTGTTGTGATATCTTGATAGTCTGTTGTATATATGCGTGACTTGATCCTGGCGCATATATGATTGCTCGATTTATGTTCTTATAAATCGGGTGTGACAGATTGGTATCAGAGCCGTGTCGACTGTAGGACGAAGCCTAGGTAGAATTGGCCGAGTTTAGGACTTCTGTTCGCTTGCTTGCCTCCGCAAATCCTCAACCATCATGATTCTGCTTATATTCCTTGAGTCTTAAGCCCTCGATTTGCTGTTTTCCCCGCCTTTTCTGAGAGAGTAGCTTGAGTTTTCCGTAGACGTTGGCCTGAGTCGCCTAATCCTATAAGTTATAAGTTTAAGATGTCCCGATGGAAATACGCTAGAACGAGTGTGTTAGTCGAGTAGTGTGAAAAACTCGACTAATTTGTGAATGTTGAATGTTTGTTATTGTGCAAATGCTTGATTTGGATTTTTGGTTGATTGCATAGGCTAGTAGTTAAACTTGTTCATGCAAATCGACCTAATCCAACTTGAACTAAATAATAAAATTGAGTTAGAACGTTGGGGGTAAAACCTATAATCCTTTCTCTCTGTTATATCCTATCGAAGTTTCATCTCCTCAGCGGCACCATATCTTATTCTCATAAGTTTCGTTTGTTGCAATCAGATGGTGAACACCAGGCGCACCGGTTCCGGTTCTGACCAGCAGGAGCAGAACAACCAGAGTACTGGTCAGCCGCTACCGATGCCTCCACCACTGACCCCGGAGCAGTTCTTCCAGCTCCAGATGCAGATGATGGCTACCCTGAACACCACCGTTCAGGCTCTGCAGCAGATCCATGCCCAGCCGCCGCCTCCTCCGCCACCTCAGCCTCGTGATCGGCGTGCGGATTTCCTGAGAGGTCATCCTCCGACCTTCTCTCACGCCACGGACCCACTCCAGGCAGACGACTGGCTTCGCTCGGTGGAGCGCCAGTTGGTTGTTGCGCAGTGCGACGACCGTGAGCGAGTCCTTTACGCAGCCGGGCAGCTGCGAGGCTCCGCTCTTGACTGGTGGGAGTCCTACCCAGCTCGGGATCGTGAGGCTCTCACGTGGGACCAGTTCCGTGAGCGTTTCAGGAACCATCACATTCCTGAGGGCATCATGAAGATGAAGCAGAAGGAGTTCCGTGCCCTTAAGCAGGTAAAAATTTAACGGAATTCCCTACCATTCCTTTTGAGCTTGATCCATCCTCGATTTCTTTCATAAAACCTAACCAGTTGAGCGGTTCCCATCCTTGTTATCTATGTACGTGGTTTCAGGGATCGATGATGGTGACGGAGTACCGTGACCGCTTCCTTCAGCTTGCCCGCTACGCCCCTGCTGACGTCGCTCGTGATAGCGATAAGCAGGAGTACTTCAAGGAGGGGCTGGATGATCACATCCAGTATGCGCTGCTGAACCACCGCTTCGACAACTTCAACCAGCTGGTTGATGCGGCCCTCAACACCGAGCGTAAGCGCCGGGAGATTGAGGACAAGAAGAGGAAGATGGCTCCATCCTCTTCGGGCAGCAACACCCGTCCCCGCTACCAGTACCCTCCACAGCAGCAGCAGCAGAGGCCGCCCCAGCAGTACCAGCAGCGGCAGCAGCTTCCGCCTCGTCCTCAGCAGCAGCAGCAGGCGGGACAGGGTCAGAGGCTTCCAGCGCCTCCGGCTCCACCAGCTCAGAGGCAGGGAGCGCCCACTCCTCCTGCCGGGCAGCAGGCCGCTGCATTTCCTCGAGTGTGCTTCCACTGCGGCGAGCCGGGGCACTACGCCAACGTCTGCCCTCGGAAGGCGCAGGCGGGACAGCAGGGGCGTGCAGCACAGCCCAAGGCCCCAGCTCAGGGCAGGGTGAACCATGTGACGGCCGAGTCAGCGGCCGAGGCTCCTAACGTGGTATTGGTACGTTCATGGTTAATGCCCATCCTGCTACAGTGCTTTTCGATACTGGTGCTACACATTCTTTCATCACCCAGTCTTTTGTTGAGCGTCATGGTATTCCTACTAGCACATTAAAGAGGTGCATGTTAGTATCTTCACCGGGAGGACAGTTGAGGTCTCATGTTTTCTGTCCCAGAGTCAGTGTGGCCATAAGGGGGGTAGATTTCAGTGCAAATCTGATGGTGCTAGACACCAAGGGTATTGATGTGATCCTCGGGATGGAGACCCTTGCTAAGTGGGGAGTCCGGATCGATTGTGCTCAGAGGACTGTTCTTCTGTCAGCACCGAATGGTCAGGAAGTCACTGTTGGTGCCACAGAGCCTTCTGGATTTCTTCATCAGATGGAGGCTAGACCCACGGATGGTATTCGCGTGGTGTCTGAATTCCCGGATGTCTTTCCGGATGATTTGCCAGGTATGCCGCCTGATCGCGACATTGAGTTTTCTATTGATCTCTTGCCTGGCACAGCTCCTATTGCTAAGAGGCCCTATCGTATGGCTCCTGTCGAGCATGAGGAGGTTAAGAAGACTGTCGACGAGTTGCTAGCTAAGGGTTATATCCGTCGCAGTTTCTCTCCTTGGGCTTTTCCTGTATTGCTTGTAGAGAAGAAGGATGGTGCGAAGAGGATGTGCGTCGATTATCGGGATCTGAATGCAGTCACTATCAAGAACAAGCATCCATTGCCCCGTATTGAGGATCTCTTTGATCAGCTCCAGGGTGCTTGTGTATTCTCGAAGATTGATCTGCGTTCGGGTTATCATCAGCTGAAGATTCGTCCTGAGGATATTCAGAAGACGGCATTCACCTGCAAGTATGGGTTATACGAGTATACGGTCATGTCCTTTGGCTTGACCAATGCTCCGGCTTTCTTCATGCATCTGATGAACAAGGTTTTCATGGATTATCTGGACACCTTTGTGGTGATATTTATTGATGATATCCTGATATATTCCAAGTCAGAAGCGGAGCATGAGAAGCATCTGAGGCTTGTGTTGCAGAGGCTCAGAGAGCACAAGCTGTATGCCAAGCTCAGCAAGTGCGAGTTCTGGATTGACGAGGTTCCATTCCTCGGTCATGTCATCTCCAAGGGAGGTATTGCTGTGGACCCCGGAAAGGTGAAGGATGTGCTTGACTGGGTTGTACCGCAGACAGTGAAGGAAGTCCGCTCTTTTCTGGGCTTAGCAGGTTATTATCGGAGGTTCATCGAGAATTTCTCCAAGATTGCGAAGCCGTTGACTTCCTTGCTGGAGAAGGACGTGGGTTTCTTTTGGACTGATAAGCGTCAGAATGCCTTCGAGGAGCTGAAGAAGAGGTTGACTACGGCGCCAGTCCTTACTCTGCCCGACCAGAGCAAGAGGTTCACAGTGTATTGTGATGCTTCGAGAGATGGTCTTGGTTGCGTCCTGATGCAGGAAGGCAGAGTGATAGCTTATGCCTCGCGGCAGTTGCGCCGGCACGAGCTGAATTATCCCACTCATGATCTGGAGTTAGCCGCAGTTGTGCATGCTCTGAAGATATGGAGGCATTACTTGTTTGGGCAGAGGTGTGATATTTACACCGATCACAAGAGCCTCAAGTATATTTTCACCCAGAGTGAGCTGAATATGCGACAGAGAAGATGGCTAGAGTTGGTCAAGGATTATGACCTGGAGATTCACTATCATCCGGGCAAGGCTAATGTTGTAGCAGATGCTCTGAGCAGGAAGACCTATGTTAACATGGCCGTGGCTTTTCAGATGCCTCAGGAGTTATGCGAGGAGTTTGAGCGGTTGAGTCTGGGTTTCTTGCATCATACCTCGGGCACATCGTTCGAGGCGGAGCCCACTCTAGAGGCTGAGATCAGGCAGCATCAGAAGGAGGATCAGAAGCTACAGGAGATTCGTGAGTTGCTCAAGATTGGCAAGGCTCCACATTTCAGGGAGGATGATCAGGGTACCTTGTGGTACAAGGGTCGTATATGTGTGCCGGATGTAGCGGACCTCAGGAAGCTGATTCTGAGTGAGGCTCATGATACAGCGTATTCCATCCATCCAGGCAGCACGAAGATGTATTATGACCTGAAGGAACGATTCTGGTGGTCTGGAATGAAGCGTTCCGTTGCGGAGTACGTGGCTATCTGCGACACTTGTCAGCGTGTCAAGGCAGAGCATCAGAGGCCAGCAGGGTTATTGCAGCCGTTGAAGATTCCAGAGTGGAAATGGGAGGAGATCACTATGGACTTCATCGTTGGCTTGCCTCGTACTCAGAAAGGGTACAACTCCATATGGGTAGTAGTGGACCGGTTGACGAAGGTTGCTCACTTCATTCCGGTAAACACTACTTACTCCGGTGCTAGACTCGCAGAGTTGTACATCTCCAGGATCGTCTGTCTGCATGGTGTGCCGAAGAAGATCATATCTGATCGAGGATCTCAGTTCACTTCACGGTTCTGGGAGCAATTGCATGATTCGTTGGATACGAAGCTGCGCTTCAGTACCGCTTATCATCCTCAGACAGATGGGCAGACAGAAAGAACCAACCAAGTGTTGGAAGATATGCTTCGAGCCTGCGCTATTCAGTATGGTACCAGCTGGGATAAATGCCTGCCGTATGCAGAGTTTTCTTATAACAACAGTTATCAGGCCAGTCTGAAGAAATCCCCGTTTGAGGCTCTGTATGGTCGGAAATGCAGGACTCCGCTGTATTGGAATCAGATTGGTGAGAGGCAGGTATTTGGTCCGGATATTGTTGAGGAGGCCGAACAGCTGGTGCAGCAGGTGCGAGAGAATCTGAGGGTCGCTCAGACTCGTCAGAAGAGCTATGCGGATGTTCGTCGCCGAGATTTGACCTTTGCAGTGGGTGATCATGTATATCTGAAGGTCTCGCCGATGAGAGGAATCCGCAGGTTTAATGTACGAGGGAAGCTAGCTCCTCGATACATTGGTCCGTTCAAGGTGCTGGAACGGAAAGGTGAGGTGGCATATCGTCTGGAGTTGCCACTCAATCTCTCAGGAGTGCACGATGTGTTCCACGTGTCTCAGCTGAAGAAGTGCTTGAGAGTGCCAGAAGAGCAAGCACCGATAGAAGGGTTGGATGTGCAGGAGGATCTGACCTATGTCGAGCATCCGGTGAAGATTCTGGAGACGTCTGAGAGGGTTACCAGAAACAAGAAGGTCAAGATGTGCCGCGTTCAGTGGAGTTACCACACGGAGGATGAGGCTACTTGGGAGCGAGAAGACGAGCTGAGAAAGACATATCCCGATCTCTTTCCTAGCTAGCCTATTCGAATCTCGGGACGAGATTCCTGTAAGGGGGGTAGGTTTGTAACACCCTAAGGTAATTTCCTCAAATTTTTAATTAATTTATTTGGGCTCGAATAAATTTTCCAGGGTTTTCTCTAGTTTATCTCGTATTTAAAGCAATTTTATAACGCAGGAAAATAAAATTTACCATAGGGTTAAAGTGTTTGTGCATTCATGCTGGTGCATAAGTTTTATTTGGTTGACTGCATAGAAGTTGAATTCAAATTCGAACTGAATTCCAATAGATTTGAGTGGAAACAGGAGAGTGAGTCAGTCATTCTCTCTTTTCTCAGTCATTCTTTATTTTCCCAGTCATTCCTTTCCTTTCTCAGTCATTCCTTTCCTTTCTCAGTCATTTCCCTTCCTTTCTCAGTCATTCCTTTCCTTTCTCAGTCATTTCCCTTCCTTTCTCAGTCATTCCTTTCCTTTCTCAGTCATTCCTTCCTTTCTCAGTTATTTTCGTTCTTTCCTCTGTCATTCTTTCTTTCTCCGTCATTCCCCAGCTCGACCCCACCTGTCGGCCCCTTCTTCCTTCTTCCCTAGCGCTCAACTTCCCCCGAGATCTCCGGCGAGCTCCCTCTTTCCCCGGGCCCGCGCGCCAGTGTGGCTCCGCCGCCCTACAAGTAGCAGCCCCACGCCCCTCGGAACCCTAACCCTAACTCCTGCGTCACCCGAAGATCCCAGCACCGCCACCCCTTTCTTCTTCCGCTCCGGTCACCTCGGTTCCACCGTGGTCCAGCCGCCCCGCCGTGCTTCAGACCGCCAAATCCCCCGCAAGAGTTCCGCCGCGCCTCCTAGAAGCTTCCCGAGCCCAGTATTTGTATTCCGAGCTCGGCATCATCAGGATTTCGCGAAGAAACCGCCGCCGGTGAGCTGTTCCGCCGCCCCAATTTCCTCGTCGCCGGCCGGTTCCGGGCTGCCCTAACCCCGTGGCACCACTGCAGGAACACCCCAAGCCGACCCGCGGTGATTAGAAGCCAGGAGGACCTCTGCAGCAACTTCTTCCCCAACTCCGTCCGTGCGCCGCCGCCCGTCATCGACGTTGACCCCCCTACACTGTTTCTCCGGCCAGTTCGAGCCCTTGGTGAGCAACAGCACGTTTTCCCGGTCCTTTTGCCCTCGATGCCGTGGACCTTAGCCCAGTTCCGTAGCCGGAACGCCATCGCCGGAGTGTGCCGCCGTGCAGACCCGCCGTCCCCGCGAGCCAGCCGGATCGGACCAGTCCGATCCAGATCGGACCGTCCGAACCCCGCTGTTCAGATCGGACCGTCCGAACCCGGATGCGTCCGAACCGTTCGATTTAGATCCAACCGCCCAGATTAGAAGCCGCATACCCCTTCAGCCATGGCAGTTTTGCTAAAGAGTCCTTGTGTTTGTTTGAAATCAACCCGCCGTCCCGCTTAGGTTAAAAAGTATTTGCAGGCAGGCCCTTTCCTTCACGTTTGACTCCCTGAGCTTCCTGGATTTTGAACCCGCAGTCCAAGCCTCGTGTTCTCACGCGCTAGCCCCTGTGTCTAGGGTTTATTTACGTCTAAGCCCTCGGGTTCTGTGCAGAAGCCCCTGGTTGCCCTGTTTTTCTTACAATTAGGTCCCTGGATCCTGTTTTAAGCGTAGTTTTCGCGTTTTAGCTCCGTTTTAGGTGTTCTTTATATGCACGCGATCGTTGTAACGCGTAGATTAGTTTTAGGCTAGTTTTATGTGCTGTTCCATTGTGTTGGTGTACTGTTTCTTATATTTTGCTATTGTTTGTGCGTGTGTGTATGTGTGGACTATGCTTGATGATCGTGAGTAGACGCGGAGCCTTTGGACCAGTACCAGGAGCAGCCGTCTTCCGAGCAGTTCGAGCAGCAGTCGGGAGAGTACGAGGAAGGCAAGTATAACATGAACCTCCTATCATCTTTAAATACAATTTCATACCGCATTTAATTCTGTATGCCTATAAGGATTTCCTAGCCACCTTTATATCCTTTATATATATCCTATGGGTTGCATTTCTGATTAGTTGTGCTAGGTTGCTGCGCTATAACAAATCTTGGTCCTTTTTAATTAATTGGATTAATGGTCTTATGTAACTTAATTCTGGAGCCGACCCTCTGTGCTGTGTGCTTGAGTGGTTTGTGCGTCCTTAAAAGATGTTTTTGTTAGAAACATGGTTTAGGGGGCTAGCACGGTGCTTAGTGCTTGGTTGGCCACTCTCCATAAGGACCGGTTCATAGAGCGACAACCTGGGACAACCGCGCAACCACAAGACTGGTATGGGACGGTCTTGACTTACTAATTAGGTCGTGTTGGTTCGGGAGTAACTTACCTGCGTGGGCAAGAGGGGTGGTAAGCTTCAATGGTCCCTGCTCCTCCGGCTTGGTCTGTGCTGTGTGTCTTGTACCCCCGGAGGTGGGCCCCATCGTCGCTGATCCAGAATCCTTAGCGGTTACACCTTACCAACGTGATCCTTTGTAACGGTCTCGTAGTGTGCTTGCTAGCCATCTCACCTAAGGAAGTGTGATGAACAACTAGCGTAGCTCACGACTTGTGGGTAAAGTTGTGCAACCTCTCGAGAGTGTAAAACTGATATATCAGCTGTGCTCACAGTCATGAGCGGCCCAGATCCTCCGTCTGATTAGTGGGGTTATCAACTTTTGACGAGGGCGATTCCCCGGGTGGTTTTGGTTTGGATGGTTCTCAGTAGTTCTTAATTAATACTGACTAATTTATTATGCAATTGGGTTTATGGTAATTCATCCACTTGTAGTAATTAGCTTTAATAAAATTTGCCAAGACTAAAAGCTAATGCAGTTGAGTCAGCCAGCCTAGAGCCTCATAGTTTGTGTTATACTTGTTGAGTACGAGTTTGTACTCACACTTGCCTCTCTACTCTTCTGTTCTATTTCGGATATCTTCGACTGCTGCTCAGTGCCCGGCAACGTGGAGGACTACGTCAGCGGCTTCGACGACTTCTAGGCGTTTGTCTCCCAGTCGACGTCCCTGTGGTGCCCAGTTCTTCATGTATTCATTTTACGCTTCCGCATTCCTTGAACTGATTCTTGATTCAGTTGTAATAAAGATATTCATTTTATAATTTATACGCTTTATTCGTGACATGTGTTGTGATATCTTGATAGTCTGTTGTATATATGCGTGACTTGATCCTGGCGCATATATGATTGCTCGATTTATGTTCTTATAAATCGGATGTGACAGAACTACCAGGTTGTCCTGCCCGGAATCCTTCCGGGGTTCCACGAGTAGCTCCAACCATCTGAAATGAAGGAGACATCCGTTGTCAACCATAATCTTACTCCAATTCCAGATAATATGCAATTATCAAACAAAATTGTAACGCATATGTCCCATTCAATCCACTTGTAACAGATGCACCGATATTGAATAGGATAACCAAAACTCAAGATTTGGATTGCTACATAAATATTAATATCCTTACATCTTACATCAACACACTCAAACTGTTACAAACTCTTACCTAATAGTACATGCCACACATACAACAAGTGGCTTTATAACTAGGTAAACTACACACCACCTAGGTTACATCCAGCTACAACAAGGAGAGCGACAGGCTAAAAGTCGTCAAGATTTTCCCATTGACGATACTCTTCCAGAAGAAGAGTGGTTAGATTGGGGATTTTGGGGCAGGATCACCGTGTTCGGAGTCAAGACCCGATTCTCCTTCTATTTCTTCTGGCTCTTCTTCTTCTTCTTCCTCACTCTCACTTTCGTCCGACATTACAGGTGGTGCGGGTTGCTCATGGAGGTCGTTGATATGGTTGACAGCATCATCAAGCTCAATGGTGAGATCTTGAACCTGATCCTGGAGAAACTCAATAATGGTATTGCGCTGGGCAATAACTATCTCCCTCTCCTGGATTTGGTTCTCTTGGTTATTGATAATCATATCGCGCTGGGCCAACAGGTCAACTTGGGCATTTGTGACAGTGTGAAGCTCATTTAGCTCATCAAGCTGCTGAATGATAGTTCCATGGTGAGCTTGAGCTAAGTTAGACAACTGATTTATGCTCCGACGTTGCAGCAGCTGATATTGATGCTGCACGTTCATGAATCGGATTAGAGCTTGCAGTGTCTCATGAGACAGATCTCCCAATAGATGACTATAATAAGAGATCCTGAAAGTCCACTCAGAGTCACGAGGATCTGTGGCTGGGAATAAACCAATCGGATAGGCAGCCACTTCTTCAGGGTGCTTGTCACAGAAAATGTGAATAGCTTCAAGTGCTGTAGACTCAAAGGTATCCACAAGGCGGTGGCCAACCGTGCAAATTGTGACAGGTTGCCACAAGTAACGAGAAGGATGCTGCGGAATGGTCATCTTCACCCTACACCGAGGAACGCCTGCTTCAACAAATTTATATCCATCATAGAGTGGGGGTGCATCATAACCAAAAATTTGAAGTGACTCCCACAAAAGACGGGGAAAGCCCTCCCAATGCAAGGCGTTGGTATGAGCGTGTCCTTCACGATCCCAACGAATATTTGGGTCCTCAGCCATCTGAAGCAAGATTTCGGATGGTAAGATACAGAGGTACAGCAACACAGAACAGGAGCCCAAAGGGTTGAGGACACAATTGCATTGAATGGCTGAAATGCAATTATTTTACAGAAGACTTACAAGATAACTTTACTTGAGATAACCGATTCTGGTAACAGCAAAGGCTGGAAAACAGATGGAAAACTAAGATTTCACATAAGATACCCAACCTAATATTATCCTTAGAACTCCATTAGCCCATTCCAAAGACAAACAACATATCCTTCATATATGAAAATTCCTTTTATTAACAGATTATGCATGCACGCACTACTCGTCCTCACAACCAAAACAACTGCCGAATATGTTCGGACTTACGTAGTTAGTTTCGGTGGCATAACCATACGGCACTCCCTATATATAACTAATCGATAAACCCTACGCATCCTAATAGCGTAATCGTGGTTAGTGTACCTGCAGAAAAATACACAGATATATATATCTCATGAACCTTTCATGGCAGCACGACATGAAAGCGTCCCCAAACATTACTGTTCACTATAGAAACAGCATCTGTACAATTACCGCCGTACAGACAACGTTAGCATACATTATCGAAACAACGTATTCACGGGGGGTACCGCAAAATGCGGGGGTATGAACAGCGATCGCCATACCCTGCGCCGAACCATATACTCCCAATATAATCAACCTAAGTTGGTATATTGGCAGCATCTCAAGTAGGCCACTGCTTGAGAAACAGCGTTCGGTTCGCATCACCGACGGGAAGGCCAAGCTCCCTCAGTTGGCTGAGGATCCTTACCTTCTTACCTCCGTACGTAGATGTCGTTACAGGAAGTAAGGTTGGATTGTGCAGGAATTTAAGTTTTGACGGAAAGTAGTGCTGCAAGTTAGAACTATCTATACATATATAGATACTATTAGCCACCTGATACTTTCCCATATTAACCCCTAGGGCTTTACGTTCTAATCACCAACCTTAACGGATCCAACGTACTTTGTAAATTCATTTGTTGGCAAACTTTTATCCAGAAAACACCTTTTAAGAGCTTCTCCGGATGTAAAGGTAAACCTACAGCTCTGATACCAGCTGTGGCAGAACCGCTCGAATTATTCCGGCTCAAGTGCGCTATTGATCGCCATTCAACTGCAATCAACTTAACGCACTTCAAACGGAACAATCCTTTGGTCTGTCGGGTCTCCGCCCGATTCAACCACGGTTCAGCAGGATCGAAGCAGGTTTACCTCGCACGAAGGCGAGTTCACATCACAGAGTAGCTCATCAACTTTTTAATTTACAACCATACATACATTATTACAAACCGAGTTCAAAGATAAGTAAATTCATACAAACCATGTTCAAACTGACAAGCGTAACAGCTTGTCTAAACTCACAGCGGAAGAAAAAAAGTTTTTACGTGACTACACACATCGCGAAGACGGACACCAAGCTTAGCCCAGGGCCTGGTGTCACTCCGGAGGGTCCGTGCCGGCCGGGGACAGGTCCCACTCCACGGACCAGTCAAGAGGAACGGACGTTGGCCACACCAGGTTGTCCGTGGGATTCTCGTAGGTTTTACCTGAAACAGATATTGGCAAGGCTGAGTATTCTAATACTCAGCAAGGCTTACCCGGGGTTGGGTATACTTTAGCCCATAACTAGACTCATGAAGGTAGTATAAAGGCTCTGGGTTTATTTTCAGCTGAAAAGTAACAAAGAGTATGAACTATTTTCAAGTTTTAGCTTTCATCTTCTAGTTGAGTATTTATTCTAGATTAGCACCTACACTAAGCAAGCAAGGTAGTGATTATCATCCATCAAGATTATCTATCATTAGTTCCACTTTTTACTCAATGTGGCAGAAGGGATAAGCAGTCTCAAGCATCGTGAGAGGCGGACGATTCGAAACGAATTTGACCTTGCAAGGTAAACCTAACACACACGCTTGGAATACCAACAGGGCGTTCCAAAGCAACCGTTTACCTTTCTTTCCGACTCGTGGACAGGCCACCACAAGCGACTTGCAGGACCGTACGCACACCCAATGTGTACAGGACATACGTCTGTAGCGCGACTACAAAACCTGTATTCCTGTCTGCCTTGCAGAACGTACTCCCACAGGTCGGTGTGTGAAAAGAACCAAATTAATCGAGTGGTGGGAGGTATGTCCACTTACCGGGCCGATTGGTTACTAGGCTTACCGCTTACCATATTTCGCGGCATGTGGCTAGTACTTTCAAAAACTTAGCCACCACTACCACACATTCCGACCTTAAGACTTTTATCAAAACAGATAGGGTAAAACCTCAGGTCATGATACAACACATGACCCTGTCCGTCATCCTTATAGTGGTTGCAGAAATGTAAACATGCAACTCCTATATCGCGCGAGTGACAGGAAATCACTCGACTTCTACCGGTCCTATTAGCGGAGCAACTATCCGATAAGGACTCGGGAGCATTACATTGGATTCCTAGGATTCATGCATCTAGGGTTTCACTTCAACTCCTAGACTTAATGCAAGATATAATATAAATAAGCATAGATTGCAGTGTAAATAAAATAATGGGATATGTCCGGGGCTTGCCTTCTGGATTGGGGGTGGGGGCAGGAGAGTCAGAGGTTTCCGAACTCGGGTTCGGAGCTTCAGTTAGTCCTTCGACGACTTGTGCTGGATCTTCGGAAAAGTCTTGGTCTTGTCCTAGCACCAATTCGTAGTCCCCGTCGTCGAGTGTCGTTGATTCTATATGAGATGCAATAAATTAACTAAGGTGAAATTTAAATTTTAAATTTCACATTTCAAATATTATAACTTATCCAATTAACACGCAAACATGCATAAAATATAGAGGTTTTAGATTTAAAACACTATTTATAAAGATATGGTAGAGTTTATTGTAATAAAAACTAAAATATTTGCATTAAATTTGAAATGAACTAAAATTTGAATTCAAAACTTTTAAATAAAAGATTATAGAAATTTGATTATACATTAAACATTATAAAATATTACATTAGTGAATGATAAAAGATTCCAATTAGAGAAAGGTTATATATTGGGTTTATTTCAAATTTGAAAGTTTCAAAATAAAAGAGGTTAAGTTTAAATCAAAGTTAAGTTTGTAATTTTGCACAAAGCTATTTAGAGTTCATAGAATATTTTATGCAAAATTTCATAAGTAACCAAACATGAAATGACAAAGTTAAGTGTACATTACCCCTTAATCTTGGATTTACAATACAGGTAGAATTATTTTGTTTCAAACTAAAATCTATTAACAAAAGTCATAGAGTTTGAAATCTATTTTCTAACAGAACTAGTTTTGCTATTTTTGGATTTTTCTATGAATTGTTACGGATTTTACAAGACAGAACATACATACACATGAAATAATAGAAGCTTTAAGGGGGGGGTCTCGGTAAAATTGCATTAGGGCCCTTAGACTAAAATGCCTAATTGCAAAAGGGCCCTTGCCCGGCCTCGACACGGCTGGAGGCTCGGCCTCCGGTGCGTTCCCACCGGTGGCGAGGTCGCCGGCGGTGAGGGGACGGTCAAGCACGACCAGGAGAAAGAGGCAAACACGTTGGGCAAGGCGGGGTCCATCTGACAGAGAAGAAATCCGGCCGACGGCGAGAAGGGGCGGCGGCCGTGGCGGCGCAACGCCGTTCCCGGTGAACGGCCGGCGAACACGGAGAAATAACGCACGCACGAGCATCACTGGAGCATGGGAAAGCGATTTCCATACGTGGTTCGGTCGGGGAGATGGCGAGACGGCCTGTCGACGGTAGAGCCGAGCTCGGCGGCGCCAATGGAGGGGCGGCTCGGGGTGGAGCAAATCCGGCGGAAGGAGGGGTCGGGGCTGGACTGGATCAGGATGCAGGGCAAGGGGAGAAGGTGGGGAGGCTCTGGGCCGGTGGAATCGGGATGGGGCTGTGCGTGTAGCGAGAATTTCCGGCGGCAACAAAACGGTGGTGCTTTGGTGCTGTGGGTCGCCGGGAGGGGGAGAAGGAGGAATTTACAGAAGGAGGAGCACGGCTAGGTCTGGAAGGGCACGCGCGGTTCCTCCAGGAGAAGGATAAGGAAGAGCGCACTGCCGGCATAGGATGGGGAGGCGGCGCCAGCGGTTCGGCCAGAGCGGCGCGGCGGCCGTCAGGGCCTCTGCCCGACGTGGAGGGAGGAGAGACGGCCAGCGCAGGCGTTGAGGGCGGTGAGAGGAAGAGGAGCTCAACACGTGGAGCGGGGCGCAGAAGGCACAGTGCGGCGGCCGGGGGGGGGGGAGCTGCACCGGCGACGGATTAGAGGGGAACAGGAAAAACAGAGCAGAGGAGGCAGTGACGCCAGGAGGAAGAAGGGGAGGAACTGAACTGAGGACCAAAATGCAAAATCTGAGAAAAGCAGGGACCTTACTGAAAAGGACTTGCAACTTTTAAACCAATGCTCAATTGAAGATGGTTCAAAAAGCAAAAGTGCATGGTTTTTCAAACTCTACAACTTCTCTTTAAGGTTCATCTGCATTTGAGCAATAGTTTTAGAGATAGAATAGACTTAGTAATAATTTCATATTTTATGTAAATCCATAAGTAAAATTACTTTTACACATATACCCTATGGTAATTTCATATATATTTTTGAAATTTAACCACAGATATCACTTTTTGCACACTAACCCTTATACTTTTAAACTTTCCCCCTATGTCCACCCATTTTGCATAAAAGGACCTTTAGTTAATATTAATTACATAAACATCCCTTCTTCCATAACATTACATGCATAAAGCATACATTTGCCATACTTTGGACATAAAAGCCTACCCAAACTCTAAGGTGTGACTAAGCTAATTACCTGAGTGTCACAACTATAATCATAACTTAAATATAAATGATAATTCAAGACTAAACTCCCCCCTTGTTTGATGAGTTCATGTGTGTTAATTGTTGGATTGCAACTTTATTGTGAAATACAACTCTTAAACTCAAGCACCATCTTATTTAAATCATTGCATATCATGTAGAATCAATGGCGCTCGACGACGGAGACTACGAGCTAGTCTTGGGACAAGACCAAGGGTTTTCTGAAGACCCAACAAACGTCGCCGAGAATCTAACTGAAGCCCCGAACCGAAGTTCGGAAGTCTCTGACACTCCTGCCCCCAACCCCACTCAAGAAGGCAAGCCCCAATGCATACCCCAGTATTTCAATTTATTATAAATTTATTATTATGTTATATAACTTGCATTACGTCTAGGAGTTGAAATGAAACCCTAGTTGCATAAAATCTTAGGGATCGAATGTATTGTACCCGAGTCCTTATTGCGTAGACGCTCTGCTTAATAGGACCAGTAAAAGACGAGTGATTTCCTGTCACTCACGCGACATAGGAGTTGCGTGTTTACTATTCTGCAATCACTATAAGGATGATGGACAGGGTCATGTATAGTGTCATGACCTGGAGTTTTACCCTGCCTGTTTTGATAAAAGTTGTTAAGGTTGCAGCGTGTGGTAGTGGTGGCTAAGCGTTTCAAAGTACTAGCCACATGCCGCGAAATATGGTAAAGCGGTAAACCTAGTAACCAATCGGCCCGGCAAGTGGATATACCTCCCACCACTCGTAATTTGGTTTTTCTCATGCACCGATGTGCGGGAGTGCGTTCCGCACTGTGGACAGGAGTACGGTCATGTAGTCATGCTACAGACGTATGTCCTGCACATTTGGTATGCGTACGGTCCTACAGTTGCTTGTGGTGGCCCTGTTCCACGACCCGGAATGAAAGGCAAACGGTTGCTTCGGAACAACCTATCGGTGTTCCAAGCGTGTGAGTTAGGTTCACCTTGCAAGGGTTGAAATTCGATTTAGAATCATCCGTTTCTCGCGGAGATTGAGACTACTTATTCCTTCTGCCACATAGAGTAAGAAGTGTAACTATTGATGGAATAATCTTGATGAAAGTTACTCTCAACCTGGCTTGCTTAGTGTAGGTGCTTACCTAGAATGGATAATCAACTAGAATCTTGAAAGCTAAAATTTGAAACTAGATCATACTCTTTGTTGCTTTTTAGCTGAAAATAAACCCAGAACCTTTACAATGCCTTCATAAGTCTAGTTACCTAGCTAAGTATACCACGAAGAGGGTAAGCCTTGCTGAATATTAGTATACTCAGTCTTGCTAGTAAACTTTTCAGGTATGACCTTCGAGAACCCCATGGATAGTTCTGCATGGCCAACTTCTGTTCCGTATGGCTGGTTCGTGGAGTGGGATCCGTCCCCGGCTGGCAGTGACCTTCCAGAGTGACACCAGGCAGTGGGCTGAGCATGGTGTCAGCCTTCGCGATGTGTTTAGTTGCGTGTTTATTTTCCTTCCGCTGTAAACATGGACAAGCTATTTAGCTTGTCATTTTAAACCCTATTTGTATAAGTTACATTAAGTTTGAAAAAGGCTTGTAATAATATTTGCATTTCTGTAATTTAAAAAAAATTGATGAGCTGTGCTGTGATTGTAAAACTCACCTTCGTGCGAGGTAAACCTGCTTCGATCCTGTTGAACCGTGGGTTGTACCGGGCGGAGACCTGACAGACCAACGGATTGTTCCGTTTGAAGTGCGTTGAGTTAGTATCGGCTGGACAGCGATGACTAGCGCACTTGAGCCGGAATAATTCAGGCGGTTCTGCCACACAAGGAACCCGCACTGTCATGCAATATGCAGAAGCTTTCAATCATCTGTGCCAGTACGCGGGTTATCATGCGGACACTGACGCTCGTAAACGGGATCGCTTCCATCGAGGCCTAAACACCAAGCTTAAGGAACAGATGAACCTGGTAAGGGCCAACAACTTCAACGAGTTGGTCAATATGGCCATTACTCAAGAAGATTGTATCTCAGCCCACCGAGCAGAAAAGAAATGGAAGACACCCATGGGACCCGCAAATACGCAACCGCCAAGGTATCGGTTGGTTCAGAACACTGCTACCCGAGCCCCGCCCCGAAACAATCTACCAGGTAGATGGGTAGCCAGGCCTCCCAAGCAGGCTCACTTCAATCGGCCACCGACACCACAACCCCAACAGCAACAGCAGCAGGGCCCGAGGCCGAGCTTCCCGCTGTCCAATCAAGGAAACAACATCAATCATTGTTTCAATTGCAGCAGCTCATCTCATTTCATCCAGGATTGCCCTCAGCCCAAGAAATCTTTCCAAGGGCAACCATCCAACCCGAACAAGAAGGGCAAGGGCAAGAAGCAGATAGTGCAAGTCCGCCAGGGGAGGGTGAACATCACAACTCTCTCCGAACTTCCCGAGGGTGCGCCAATAATGACGGGTACTTTCTCTATAAACCATCAACCCGTGATTATACTTTTTGATTCCGGTGCAACCCATAGTTTTATCGGTTCAAAATGTGGGACAAAAGTAGGCCTGGATTTCTATCCTACTAATGGAGCCTATATGATAACAACACCTGGCAGTAAAATTTCATCAAAACAAATCTATAGAAAGGTGCCAATTCTGTTGGGTAGCAATTTGATAAAAATGGATTTACTATTATTGGACCTAGAGGGAATGGATGTCCTCCTAGACATGGATTGGATGACTAGGCATCGAGTGTCATTAGATATCTCTTCCCAAGCTATGGAGATAGATTCACCCGAACATGACACTACTATCCTCTATCTTCCACAACGGGAGTGTAACAACTCTTGTGCCTATGCTGTAGAAGGGAATAAGTTAAAGGACATCCCTATTGTTTGCGAATACCCAGATGTTTTTCCAGATGATTTGCCTGGAATGCCCCTGGACAGGGATATTGAATTTGTCATAGAACTACAACCCGACACAGCCCCCCATCTCTAAGAGGCCCTATCGTATGCCACCCAATGAGCTGGCAGAGCTAAAAATCCAACACCAGGACCTCCTTGATAAGGGTTACATTCATCCGAGTGCTTCACCATGGGGTTGTCCAGCCCTGTTCATGAAAAAGAAGGACAATAGCCTAAGGTTATGTGTAGATTATCGTCCTCTCAATGCGGTAACCATCAAAAATAAGTATCCTCTGCCCCGCATTGACATTCTATTTGATCAATTAGCCAGAGCCTGGGTATTCTCTAAGATTGACCTCCGCTCCAGATATCATCAAATTAAGATCAGGCCGAGTGACATTCCAAAAACAGCCTTTTCCACTAGATATGGACTCTATGAATATATGGTTATGTCGTTTGGTCTTACTAATGCACCAGCATACTTCATGTATCTCATGAACTCTATCTTCATGCAAGAACTTGACAAATTCATGGTGGTCTTCATTGATGACATTCTGATTTATTTCAAAAATCTGGAAGATCATGCGAACCATCTCCATATTATTCTTCAGAGATTAAGAGACCACCACTTGTATGCCAAATTCTCCAAATGTGAATTTTGGCTAGATACCGTTAAATTTCTAGGTCACACTATCTCCAGTGATGGTATATCCGTTGACCCCAGTAAAGTTCAAGAAGTGTTAGATTGGAAACCTCCTACGTCAGTCCATCAGATCCGCAGTTTTCTTGGTCTAGCTGGCTATTATCGTTGTTTCATTCCTGACTTCTCAAGAATAGCCAAGCCTATGACTGAACGGCTAAAGAAAGGAGCTAAATTCTCCTGGGATCAGAAATATGAAGATGCATTTCACACCCTCAGAGCACATCTCACTACTGCCCCAGTCTTGGCTCAACCATATGTTTCAAAATCTTTTGACATCTATTGTGATGCTTCAGGAATCGGACTTGGTTGTGTGCTTATGCAAGACAACCGAGTGATTGCTTATGCATCGCGAGCACTCAGGACTCATGAACAGAACTATCCTACTCATGATCTTGAACTCACAGCCGTTATCCATACGCTTAAGATATGGAGACATCATCTGATGGGTACAAAATGTCATATCTATACTGATCATAAAAGCCTCAAGTACATCTTCACACAAGCAGATCTAAACATGAGGCAAAGACGCTGGCTAGAGCTTATCAAGGATTATGATCTAGAAGTACACTATCATCCAGGCAAGGCCAACGTCGTTGCAGATGCACTTAGCCGTAAGGCACATTGCTCTTGCTTGTCAGTAGAAGCTTTCAATGAGACTCTTTATTGGGAGATGAGGAAGCTCAATCTAGAGATCATTTCTCATGGTAGCTTAAACCATCTCTCAGTTGAAGCTACGCTTAAGGATAACATCATTCTGGTGCAACGGCATGAAAAAGGGGTCAGAGTCATCAAACAGAAGTTAGCACAAGGAGAAAAAAGTATAAGTGCTTTCGAGTAGATCACGAAGGGGTTCTATGGTTCAACGAGCGTATCATTGTACCCAAGGACCATAAACTTCGCAAGCAGATATTGGATGAGGCCCATCTGTCCAAATTCTCTATGCACCACGGCAGTACCAAAATGTACCAGGATTTGAAATAGAACTTTTGGTGGACTCGTATGAAGCGAGAAATTGCAAAGTATGTCTTGGAGTGTGATATTTGTCAAAGAGTTAAGGCCAGTCATCTAAGGACTGCTGGTATTCTTCAACCTCTACCCATTCCCTTTTGGAAGTGGGAGGATATCAGCACGGATTTCATCATTGGCTTACCCAACACCTCCCAAAGGCATGACTCTATTTGGGTAATCGTTGATCGATTAACCAAAACTGCCCATTTTCTTCCCGTGCATACTACTTACAACGCTAAAAAGTATGCTGAGATCTATCTAGATCAAATTGTTCGTCCTCGTGGAGTACCTAGGACGATCATTTCCAATCGTGGAGCACAATTCATCGCTCGGTTTTGGGAACAACTTCAATATGCTCTTCAAACTAAGTTAATCTGAAGCTCTGCATATCATCCTCAGACAGACGGACAAACAAAAAGGGTAAACCAGATTCTAGAAGATATGCTTAGAGCCTACGTACTTCAGTACGACAAGAATTGGTACAAATGCTTGTTATTGGTAGAATTTTCTTACAACAATAGTTATCAAACAAGTCTCAAGATGGCCCCGTTCGAAGCATTATACGGTCGCCGATGCCGAACTCCTTTGAGTTGGTCACAAACCGGCGAACGTAAAATCTTTGGACCCGACCTTGTTACTGAAGCAGAGGAAAAGGTGAAGACTATTCAGAACAATTTAAAAGTAGCCCAATATCAACAGAAAGCTATGCTGACATACGAAGGAGACCATTACAGTTCCAAATCGGAGACTTTGTATATCTTCGAGTATCTCCTACTCGAGGTATTCAACAGTTTGGCATAAAAGGGAAGCTAGCTCCTCGATACATTGGACCCTTTGAAGTCATCAAAATTTGTGGATCCGTAGCTTATCGTCTTCAACTTCCTCCTCAACTAGCGGCCATTCATGATATCTTCCATGTGTCTCAACTTAGGAAGTGTGTCAAAGTTCCTACTGAGATCCTCAATCCCCAAGCCATCAAAATCGAATCTGATCTAACCTATATCGAACATCCGATCAGAGTGCTAGACACCAAAGAGAGAAGTACTAGAAGAAAGACTATCAAGATGTTCAAAATTTAGTGGGATCATCATTCCGAAGAAGAAGCAACTTGGGAAACCGAATCCTATCTTCAGCGAAACTTTCATAACTTCCTTCAAGCCAACTCCCAAATCTGATCGTCCAATTCCATCATGTTCCGGAATCTCGGGACGAGATTCCATCGTGTATGTTTGATCTTTTGTATGTGTGCTAAAACTATAATGCAAAAGCAAAAGGATCTTTTTATAATTCTAGAAAATTTAGGTCCTTTGGTGCAAAATGGGTGAGAATGGGAGGTAAAATCAAAACATATGAAGGTTATTTTGCAAAAAGTCAAGAACTTACTTTTAAACCACAAATAGAGGTAAAACTACACAAAGGATGCAAGTGTAGTGTAGATTTTAAATAGGATTTCTTTAAAGTTTAAAACTTTGCCAAGTTTTAGGTTAAACTCAAATCCTTAACTCTTTTGAAACTGAACCTTAAAGCAAAGTTGTAGATCTTGTTGAACTCTACACTTTTACTTTTGGGCACATTTCCATTTGAGCTATTGTTTGAAAGTTAGCTAGGCTTTACAGTGGAGTCCCTGCATTTTTTGAAAATCATATATTAGTCCCTGGCTTCAACCTCCAGCTCCCCCTGCTCTATTTCTGCTCGTGCCCATGACTCCACCACCACCGGCTGTTTCCCGAGCTGCTCGCTGACCCCGCGTCGCTCTCCTCCACCCCACGTGGCTCCTTGCTAGCCCGCCCGCCGCTCGCGCAGCTCCTGCTGACTCTCCCCCGCCCCGCCACGTTGGGCCTCCGGTGCCGAGGCCGCCACATGGCCGAGGGTGCCCGACGGGGCACGGCGATGGCGTAGTCGGTCTGTGGTTGGCCGCGCGCCTACTCTCTCCCTCTCTGCCGCACGACACCACTCTATAAAACCTCGACCGAAGATTCCCTCACTCACCTCCCCCTTTCTTCTTCCTCACGAGTGCCAAGCCGAGCGCCGAACCGTCCGCCGGAATTCCTCGCCGCCCTGCCCTACCCCTTCTCAATTCCAGCGCCTTAAAGCTTTCTCACCACCCCTGCTTGCCCCTCGACCCACCCTAGCCGAGCTTTGTCCTTTCCTTGATCGGAATCGGGTGAATCCCGTGCCGCCTTTGCCGTCGGAGAAACCTGAGCCACCTCCACGGTGACAACCCCCTTCCACTCCACCTCTGGCTGAAACAGGTACCGAAATCGCATCCCCATGACTCCACGATGCTCGTGCGCACTCGATCTTTCTACGTTCGCCGCCCCCTCGCCGGGAACAAGGACGCGCCGCCACGGCCGCCGCCATTCCTCGCCGTCGACCATGCTCCGCCGCCCTTCCTTGTGCCCATCACCTACCAGCGTGTGCACCGCATTCCACAGATCGTATAGGACCCGTTTGCCCCTCACCAAAAACCTCACCGCCGGTGAGAACACGCCGGTCAGGCCACCACGGCCGCCGTCTTGGCCTGGCAAGGGCCACATTGCAATTTAGGTTTTAATTCTAGGGTCCCCTATGCAAAACCCGAGGGCCTCTCTGCAAGTTTCTCTTTTAGTCTTGTTAGCAAAAGCTGTCAAACCAATTTGATAGAAATTTGTAGAAAAATCCAAAAAATTGTCAAACCAATTTTGTTATACTCCTGAGTTTAGTTCTACAACTTTGATTAATATAGTATGGTTTGAAACCCAATGCTTGTTAAGTTATTCTAAAGTTTAGCAAAAGGGTGTATTGTGTGTAACTTTTGCATTATAGCTTCTTTTCATGTGATTTTTGGTGTGCAGCATGTTTAAAGTGTATGCAAGTTTGTGTAAAAATTTCACCTTAATTTCTGCACTCTATCTTGAACTAATTTGAACTTAGGCAAATCAAGCTTGAAATGATTTAAATTTATTCAAGCATGTTACTAAGGTTTTAATGCTTACATCTTTTTACCATGTGATGTTCTATAATAAAATAGTTCATAGTAAATCTTTGAAGAATTTATAGCACCGTTTTGCCTAAGATTTGAATTTAAACTAGAAATTTGATCTAAATTCAAATGCTTTAGTTTTTATTTTTAGAAAATTCTGGAAAATTCATAGTAAGCTCCTCTGCTAGATGAAAACTTATCCAAAAAAATTCAAGGCCATATCCTTTGTGGATTTCAAAATAAAAATCAAACTTGTTAACTTAATTCAATTTATCGTGAAATTGTATATATCAATTTGTATATATCAATTTGTATAAATCAAACATTCAGTCTCTTGCTTTATGAAATTGTATATATGAATTTGTTAGATTGCAACTTTATCGTGAAGTAAAATTCTTAACTCAAGAACCACCTAATTCAAATTATTGCATATCATGTAGAGTCAGCGACACTCGACGACGGAGTCTATGAGCTAATCCAGGAGCCCGAGCAAGGGGTTTCTGAAGACCAGGTGAACATCGCCGAGGATTTAACTGAAGCCCCGAACCAAGGTTCGGAAGTCTTTGACATCCCTGACCCCAGCCCCGCTCAAGAAGGCAAGCCCCAATGCATAACCTAGTATTTCAAATTATTACACTTATACAGTTTATTACTTACATATCTATATTATGCATTAAGTCTAGGAGTTGAAATGGAGCCCTAGATGCATAAATCCTAGGAACCTTTGTAATGTGCCTGAGTCCGTATCGAATAGATGATTTGCTAATAGGACCGGCAGAAGTCGAGTGATTTCCTGTCACTCGCGCGATATAGGAATTGAATGTTTACTACTTTGCAATCACTATAAGGATGATGGGCGGGATCATGTGCAGTATCATGACTTGGAAGGTTACCCCATCTATGTTGATAAAAGTTGATAAAGTCGCAGTGTGTGGTAGCTGTGGTTAAGCGTTTGTAAGTACTAGCCACATACCGCGAAATATGGTAAGCGGTAAGCCTAATAACCGATCGGCCCGAGGAGTGGACATACCTCCCACCACCCATATTTTGGTTTTTTGCACACACACCGATGTGCAGGAATACGTTCCGTATAGCGGACAGGAGTACGGTCATGTAGTCGCGCTACAGATGTACGTCCTACACATTCGATGTGCATATGGTCCTATAGTCGCTTGTGTTGGCCCTGATCCACGAGTCGGGATGAAAGGCAAACGGTTGCTTCGGAACGATCACTGGATGTTCCAAGCGTTTGAGTTAGGTTTGCCCTTGCAAAGTTATGAAACTCGATTCGGAATCGTCCGTTTCTCGCGGAGATTGAGACTGCTTATTCCTTCTGCCACATAGAGTAATAACAGTAACTATTGTTGGAATAATATTGATTTATGTTAATCTCTACCTTGCTTATCTAGTATAGGTGCTTACCTAGAATGGTTAATGCAACTAGAAGCTGAAAGCTAAAACATGAAAGTTAGATCATACTCTTTGTTGCTTTTCAGCTGAAATTAAACCCCGAACCATTACAAGCCATCATAAGTCTAGTTACATGGCTAACTATACCATGAAACGGGTAAGTCTTGCTGAGTATTAGCATACTCAGTCTTGCTAGTCTATTTTTCAGGTATGACTGGTGTGAACCAAACGGATAGTCCAGCCTGGCCATTTTCTGTTCCGTTTGGCTGGTCCGTGGAGTGGGATCCGTCCCCGGCTAGCAATGACCCTCCGGAATGACACCAGGTTTCGGGCTGAGTGTGGTGTCAAACTTTGCAACATGTAGTTGCGATGTTAATAACTTTCTTCCGCTATGACTCTGGACAAACTGTGTAGCTTGTTGTTTTAAAACAATGTTTGTATAAGTTACTTTAAATTTCGAAACAATTTGTAATAATGTTTAATTATCCTGTGGACTAAAAGTTTGTAAGCCGTAGTGTGATTGTAAACTTGCCTTCGTGCGAGGTAAACCTACTTCGATCCTGTTGAACCGTGGTTGTATCGGGCGGGGACCCGACAGACCAATGGGTTGTTCCGTTTGAAGTACGTTGAGTTAGTATTTCCTGGATAGCGATGACTAGCGCACTTGAACCGGAATAATTCAGGCGGCGTCAGACCCGGGGCCACGGGACTGTGTACATAACGTAATTTAAAGAGGTTTAAGAGATTAAGTCCGTATTATCTCTTATTTATCTCGTTTATCTCTTATTTATCCCATTTAAATAGAAGATAGAGCTAACCTGTGACAGTTCATGTGTTTGTAAACTAGGCACATAATTTGTTAGTGTGAAGTATGTGTTTGTTTGTATGAAGCTCATGTGTGTTATGTGAAACTTTTGAAAATTTAAAAGTGCAAATAAAAGGGTATTTTTGTAATTACAGAAAAACCTAGGGTTGTTTGTGCAAAATGTAATTGGATAGGAGGTAACTCCAAAATAAGTAAATGGTAGTTTTGCAAATATGTTATTCTTACTTTATGTCTTGTAAAAAATAAATATTTATCCAAAAGTTGCATTAGAAGTGTATAAGTTAAATTGTGTAAAAATTTGAGTAAAGATTAGGAAATAGGGGTATGTATGTAATTTTATAAAAGTACAAGTCCTTTTATGCAAAATAGGTGATTCATAAAAGTAACTTTCCAAAATTACTAGAAGTAAAAAGGTAATAATGTCAGCAATCATAATTTACATAGCATCTTGCAAAAAGGCCCAATGTTATATGTAAGCTATTTTAACAATGACAAAGATTTTGTAAAATTCAAAGTTAGTTCAAGTTTTAAAGTAAAACTCTATATGGTGAGTTTTAGAGTTTAAACCCTAAAACAAAGTTGTAGAACTTAAAAAGTTGTACAACTTTCATTTTGGTCACATTTTTATTTGAGCTCTAGAATAGTGGTTAAATTCTTCTTTACCAAGAGGTCCCTGCAATTTTCTAAAATTACAAACAAGTCCTCGGAAAATTCCCTTTGTCTTCCTCCTCTGGCGCTGCTCTGTTTCACCGCTCTGCAATTCACCGCTGTTTCCCCAACCGTGCCACCTCCTGCTGCCAATTTTCCACGCGTCGCCCAACTCTAGCACTGATTCAATTCCCTGCCGCCCCCTCCTGGCCTTATCCTCTCCTTCCCTGCTCTTTTCCCTCTCCCCTTCTGCTCCGTTCCAGCAGCAGCCCAGGAGGCGCTACGGCAGGCGCCAGGCAGCAGGCGGCAAGCGGCTCAGGCAGCGGTGGGCGCTAGTGCGGGGAGCGGAGGCGCAGCGTGAGCGGCGGCCGCAGGAGCTGAGCGCGCGCGGAGGTGCGGCGCTGGCGCTGGGCGGCAGCGCTGGGCGGCCAGGCGCGCGGACGCGCGGCGCACGGCGCGCGGCAGGCGGGCCCAGGCGCCAGGCGGGGCGGCTCGGCTCGGGCTCTGGACGAGCGACGCCCGAGCGGCGCTGGCGCCAGAGCAGGGCACGAGCGCGTGCGGGAGCAGGCAGCTCCAGGCGGCGGCTTGGCGTGTGGGCGAGCGCGCACAGGCGCGCAGGCGGCGCGGCCAAGGGAGCGTGCAGAAGCCGGGC
This sequence comes from Panicum hallii, assembly GCF_002211085.1. Lineage (NCBI taxonomy): Eukaryota > Viridiplantae > Streptophyta > Magnoliopsida > Poales > Poaceae > Panicum > Panicum hallii. The sequence goes on from NC_038043.1 coordinate 32,876,268, forward strand.
AAGCGCAGGAGCAGCCGCGCCTCTGAGCTCCGCCCCCCCCCCCACCGCCAAGAACCTCCTGTTGGTTTTCCTGCTCGCCTTCTAATCCCCAAAACGAACTCCCGGTGAACGGCTCGAGCTCCCCGACCGCCGGTATGGCTTGCTTCCACCGGGACCGACCTCCCCAAGCGCCTCCTCTGCTCTGTTTGCAGGTGAGGGACCTTGTGCAGCAATTAAAACAAGTTCAGGGTGTTTTCTGCGAAGTCTAGACTCATGAGAACAGTACAGTTCAAGGACCTGTGTGTAAAGGTGTTTATTGTTTTATGTGAAGTGATGTGCTGAACTTTGAAAATCCCTAGAAAATCGTAGAAAATTCAAAAAAATATGAAACCAGTTGTACTTGAATCTTAATTTCAAATTCTATCATTTTTGTTTTATGACCATGCTGTGAAAATAGATAGTTTGTACTGTATTTAGAATAGAAGTGGATGGGTGTTCATTATTTCATGTGAGTGATATTTTTAACTTGTAAATTCAATAGAGAAGTGTAGGAAATTCCAAAAATTACAAAACCAGTTTTGTTTGAAACTAAGTTTTGAACTCTATAATTTCTATTAAGTGAGTTTAATATGAAACCAAATAATTTAGAATCTATGTTAAATCTAAGATAAGAGAGAATGTAAAATTCATAGCTCCTACGTATTAACTTTGTAGATCATGATTTTTGTTATACAATTTTTATAGATTAAGTATGAATTGATGTGGAATTTTCAAACCTAATTTTGTTTTGTAACTTAAATTCTTTTAAGTTAATCAATTCAATTTGTTTATAGAAGGAATAGCTAAGCTATGTTCAGTCATGTTTGCTTGTTATTGCAATGTGTTTTCTTGTGCCGCTTGTTTAAATCTTAATTAAACTTGTTGTACAACTTTAAAGCATAAGAGAGGTCTAGTTCGAACGTGAAATGTTTGATTTATATTTAGCCTACTATTTGTGTGACGCTACACTTAATTAGCTATTGGTAGCCAAAGTCCTTACCATAGATTGACTAAAGATAAATTGTGCACCATGACTGATGTACTTGCTGCCTCTATAGCAGACTTTTTGTGATGATTGATTAACCTTTTATTCATATGAATGCTCATGCCTTTACTTCAGTCTTGATTGCAATATTGTTAGAACCCCTTCCTATGTAAAGGTCCTAGTCTACCTCGTGTATCGACTATTTAGTTAATATACCTTTGTAACTAGGCTTAGCAATCGGCTACTAGTTCAGCTGATTTTCGATAGGCACGACCCTATCGGCCATATACCTTTTTGGCTACAGGTCTGTAGGACCCCATCGGCCATAAGCCTGTTAACTTCTTACCTATCGGCAAAAACCCATCGGCCCAATGTTAACCACCCTATCGGTCCGATCCGATGCTAGTGCCCTGACCGACCTAGTCTGATCTAGACAACCACGCCGGCTAAGCATCAATCGGTTGTTTGCTGATATCATCGAACCACTCCAACATGGATTACTCTGGTTAAACACTCCAGTCAAGAGTCGGATAAGCACATCCAATAGAGAACGTATTTATCGGCTAAGCACAGCTAGTACAGCATAGGGAATCGGCTACTTGTGCCGATTCACAAATCTAAACGTATGCGCACCTATTAGTTCGGCCAATGTTCACACTCTCAATTAGTTTACCAATGCGCAACCAAATAGTACCTACCCTGTTTGGCTAGCATGCTGATGTTCATAGATCAACTAGTTTGCTAAAAACACAAATCGGCTATGCCAATACGCACAGTGATCAGCTAGCCATCCGATTTAGATAACATATCGGCTGCACATAGTCAATGCACACACAATCTTAGGATTCTTGTTATCAGCCGATTTATCAGTTGAGAGATCGGCTATATGCTTACCGGTTACATACCCTCAACCACATCCTCCTTAGTCTAACCCCGCACTTATGGTCTCACCAATCTAGTTTAATATTAGTGTTCTGTTACACCTAAATTCTTGAAATAGGTCTAACTTAGATAATCCCATCGGCTGTACGGCACTCAATTGTTGTGTTGACATAATTCAGCCGATGCAACCACACCTAGTTACCTAGGATAACACTTAAGCACATCGTAGTTAGGCACAGCCAGTGCAGAGTAAGGCAATCAGCTACACAGCTGATATGCCCCAGTAGATATGAGAGAACGTTAAGGATGAAAACCGGCTATACATCTGATTCACCAATCGGCTGAATACGCTGAGACACAGGCCGTACGGATACATAGTTCAACTAGTCTATTAATACACCATCGGCTAGTTACTCACATTAGTCAACTAGCTATGCCGATACATCACTCGACTAATTCTACCGATGTATAAATCGGCGAATGTGCCGATATACTAAATCTGCTAGAAGATCAAACCACCGATCGACTAGTTTTGCTAAAGCATGAATCCGATATGCTGATACGCACGTGATTAGTTAAGTACGCCGATGCTCACACAGATTAGTTAGGACACAACCACTTTAGGAAACATTCCTCTGCTAAAGTGATCGATGTTTTCATCGATCAATTAGAAAACCAGTGCACCTGTCAATCGGCTACCCAGACCAAAGTATACAACCTTGGATCAGTAAGATCGCACAGTAGACACGCCTCTGTTAGACATAACCAAAGCATGTCAATCGGCTAAACCTGATGCATCCTCATCGGTTAAGGCCAAGATCTATACACTAACCAATTAGATAACCAAACATGCTACCTAATGAAGTTAGTATAGATGTTTAGGGTAAACCACCCTGTTGCTTAACGTAACTAGTTAATTTAGTTAATACTCGATAAATGACTGCCCAGTGCAGAGTAGTTAGGTTGTTTGTCGAAATATAATGTTCTTTTATTTGGATTGCAACTATATTGTGAATTGAAATGAAAGTGTATGCATTCATTGAACTCCATCTTGCATATCATATAGACTCGACCACTCTCGCCGACGGAGATTATCAACTGATTTCGGAACCAGAAGGAATTTGTTCTGAAGATTCCAAGAACTTCGTCGCGGAATTATCTGAAGCCCCGAACCAAAGTTCGGAAGATATTGACTTACTGACTTCAGACCCACCAATAAAGGCAAGCCCCGGACATGACCTCTACTTTATTACACTGCAACCTATATTATTTCTATATACTTTATGCATTAGGTTCTTAGGAGTTGTTTGGAAACCTTAGTTGCATTGTTCTAGGAACCAATGTATTGAACACTAGAACTAGAGTTCGACTAGCTGCTCTGCTCATAGGACCGGTAGAAGTCGAGTGATTTCCTGTCACCCGCGCGATATAGGAATTGTAATGTTTACATTCCTGCTATCACTATAAGGATGCCGGACGGGAGTTTTATGAGGTATCATGGTTGATGATACCCCGTCTGAGTTGATGAATTGATAAGGTCGCAGTGTGTGGTAGCGGTGGCTAAGCATTTGAAAGTACTAGCCACATGCCGTGAAATATGGTAAGCGGTAAGCCTAGTAACCGATCGGCCCGAGGAGTGGACATACCACCCACCACATGTATTTGCTTCTTTTGGTTACTTAGTTCGACGTGTAGGCATATGTGTTGCTGGGCAACCAGGAGTACGGATTTTGTAGTCGCGCTACAGACGTACGTCCTGCACTTTTGTAGTGCGTATGACCTGCAGTCGCTTGTGGTGGCCCTGATCCACGAGTCGGAATGAAAGGCAAACGGTTGCTTCGGAACAACCCTGTGGTGTTCCAAGCGTGTGTGTTAGGTTTACCTTGCAAGGGTTGAATCTCGATTCAGAATCGTCCGCCTCTCACGATGTATGAGACTGCTTATCCCCTTTATCACATAGAGTAACAAGAGCAATCATGTGATTATTAAAGATGATGATGAGTAAAGATTCTACCATGTTTGGATAGTTATAGGTGCTTACTTAGAATGGTTAATTCAACTAGAACCTGAAAACTAAAAATTGAAAATAAGGATCTACTCTTTGTTGCTTTTCAGCTGAAAACCCTACCCAAAGCTAAAAGCCAGCATGAGTCTAGTTATGGGCTAAGATATACCCAATTCCGGGTAAGTCTTGCGGAGTATTAGTATACTCAGCCTTGCTTTGTTGATTTACTTCAGGTAACCCTTCTGATGAGCCAGCGTTCATTACACCATGGCCTTACCCTTTGCCTGATGGTTGGTCCGTGGAATGGGATCCGTCCCCGGCCAACGCAGACCCCGCCGAGTGATATTATGCCAGGGCTAGCATAATATCTGTAATAACGCCGTGTATATCGACTCTACTTTTCAAAATCCGCTGCTTTGACCAGAAACCCGAACTTGTGTTGTAATAAACTCTCCTCAGTAAGGACAAGTGTTATTTTGTATATTTTTGTAATATAACTGCCTGTGGTGTAAATTAATTTGGCATTGTATCTCTGGACTCACCTTCGTGTGAGGTACCTTGTTGGATCCTGAGTTCGGTGGTTTATCGGGACGTTACCCGACAGACCAATAGTATTATACTGTTTGAAGTACGAGTTAGCCCTCCAGGGAGGACTAGCGTACTTGAGCCAGTATAATTCAGGTTGGTTCTGCCACATAACCGATACAGACGGAATCTACTCGAGATATGTTCTGGTACGATTCCTTAGCTGGTGTTGGTTAGTATCCTTGTAACCCTGGCCTCTCGGATATATAAGGGAGGACAGGGATCCCTCTCAAAATAAGATCTCCAGATCATTCTACACCAAAGGCAATACAAACCACCATACAGGACGTAGGGTATTGCGCGCCTAGAGGCCCGAACCTGTCTAAGCTTTATGTTCCTTGCACCTTCGAGTTCCTGATCTCGGCGTCTCCTCACCCAAAACTTACCACCTTGGGCATATCCCTCGGTGGGCAGCCGGTAAAACACCGACAGCTGGCGCGCCTGGTTGGGGTGTGCGTCGAAGATCCACCGGCGAGCTCGATGGCATCTTTCCGATTCCCCAGGTCAGTTCCCTCTCAGGGCACGACATTTATTTTTGGCTCGTGGGTCTGCATCGCAGATGGTGTGGGCAATTTTTGGCAATTCCTCATCGACATGAAGCCAAAGACTCCTGCGGCGGATCCTCACAGTGACCTCGACAAGTTCGTTGATGATCTCGACGACCTGTCGATCCATGCATCCGCTGCAAAGATCAAGATGGAGTCAGCTCCCGGCTCGACTTCATCAAGCGCTGCGGCAACTTCCCTTGGGTTGGAATCATTCCAATCTAAGGACTCGCGTAACCGATCTCAACTCAGTTTATGTAACCTGGCCACTGATCTTCAGGAGGCCAGCGTCTCTAGGTCCCTTTCCGCTCTAGAGAAGGACCTAGACTCTCTGCTCCAGGTTGGAGGGCCTGCAGCCACCGCATGCTAGGGGGCTTCGGGTTGTTTTGGCGCTAGTGATCTGATAATCACCTCCATGCCGGAGGGGCGCATTGTACATTGGAGGGGCATGGAGCTCTCCAATCTACTCGAGGCTGAGGGTCGACTTGTGGCTCACCTCGAGGCTTTGCCCTTTCAGGAGGGCAGGCCGCTGGCCACCGTGGCGGAGGAGTCGACTGAACTAGTCGATGCGAGCTCTAATGAGCTCACCTCCCGCTAGGTGTTAATGGCGGAAGAAGGCGAGGACGATGGTGGCTTCCCCATCATCGACTTCGAAGCAGTCTCTGAAGATGAGGCCACGGCCAACGCCGGCGACAAGAACGACGCTGATCGTGAGGCACGGAAGGCCAGGAATAGAGCCCGCACAATCCGGCGGAGGAGGGTGTAGGATCGAGATGGCGGACTAGAGGGGGGGTGAATAGTCCTTTCTAAAACTAATTGCGCCGGCTTACCGAAACTTATGCAGAATTGAAACTATTCGCTTAGCCAAGACTTCACCCCTCTAACTATGACTCTAAGGCACTTCCAAAAAGATCCTACACAAAGCAAATGGAGTGCCAAGCTAGTAAGAGCTCTCCTAACAATTCTAATGCCAAGCCACACAAGTCTAAGCACTAATACTTCACAAACAAGGGGAACTCCTACACAATTCTAATGGGCAATAGCACAAAGCCAAACCTAAGCTCACAAGATGCTCAAGGACAAGGATACACAATACAAACTCAAGAGCTCAACTTGCTTAGCTACACAATCTAAGCAAGATCAACTAATTAAACTACACAAGCTAACTAGTTACACTATGATCTCTACTTCTAGCTACACAAGCAAGAAGATGATTAGCAAGCTACACAAACTAACTAAACACTAGAGAGCAACTACACAAGCACAAGATATATATGAATGTAAATACAAGGCTTGTGATTTGGAGAATGCAAACCACCGAGAAGAGTAGACAAGATTGACACGGTGATTTTTATCCCGAGGTTCACTTGGTTGCCACCAAGCTAATCCCCGTTGAGACAAGCTCCAATGTTGCCGCCGATCCTCTTACTAGTGGTGACTCTCAAGTCACACTCTCCCACGTGGAGTGCTCACACCGAGCTCTAGCACATGATCCGGACGAACCACTTGTTGCTCTTCATGTCTCGCTCAACTAGAGTAGCTCTTCGCGGCTCCTGCGGGGTGAGCACAATACCCCTCACAATCTCTTCTCCGGAGCACCACACAATCTTCTTGCGGGCTTCAACGGAGCCTCTTCCCACCAAGCCGTCTAGGAGGTGGCAACCTCCAAGAGTAACAAGCACACCGGCTTGCAACACAATCACCTAGTGACACTCGATGCAATCTCTCAAAGCAATCGCACTAGAATCGCTCTCTCACTCAATCGGATGATCACTATCAAGTTAGAGTGAGTAGAGGGCTCTCAAGCACTCTCACACATGGACACCAAGTCCCCAAGGTGCTCAGCCACCTCAAATGGCCGGCCACACCCTCTATTTATAGAGGAGGCCCCAAACTAGCCGTTATACTCAAATCCTGTGAAAATAGAGATTTCGCAGACTGTCCGCCTCACAGAAACCGGACCGTCCGCCATTCAAAACCAACGGCTAGAACTGCAATTATTACGTGTCATAGTCGACCGTTAGAGCCCCGGGCGGACTGTCCGCGCCCCTGGGGCGGACTGTCCGCGGTTCAAAACTTCGAACCAACTGATTTGCAAACATCTCTGACTAAATCTGGAAGTGACCGGCGGACTGTCCGCTCCCCATGGACGGACTGTCCGTAGATCAAAAAGTGAGCACACACAAAAACCGTAGTGTTTCTGTCCCAGAATTTTCAGTAGGAGGCGGACCGTCCACCCCCAAGGACCGAACGGTCCGCAGTTCATTTTGGACACCCAAGATAGAACTACCAAGATTCTGCGCCCGTTTCAGCTTTTAAGGGCGGACCGTCCGCCCCGATGGACCAGACGGTCCGCAGTTCATTTTGGACCACGAACAGAGCCAAAAACGGCTCTGTTAGAGCTCATCCGGGATAACGGCAGACCGTCCTGCCCCCATGGTGTGACAGTTCGTGTACTTGTAATACTAGATATACTTTGTTAGTGTGAAATATGTGTTTTTTAAGTGTAAAGCTTGTGTATGTTTATGTGAAACTTTTGAAAATTTGAAGTGCAAGTAAAAGAGGGTATTTTTATAATTATAGAAAAACCTAGGGTTGTTTTTGCAAAATGTATTTGGAATAGGGTAATTTCAAAATAAGTGAAAGTGGTTTTGTAAATATGTTTTCCTTATTTTAACCCTTGTAAAAATATATATTTATTTATCCAAAAGTTTCATTGGAAATGTGTATGTTGAAGTGTGTAAAAATTTTGGGTAAAGTGGTGAAAATAAGGGTATTTATGTTAAAAGTACAAGTCCTTTTATGCAAATGTTTGATTTACAAAAGTAACTTTTATAATTTACTCAGGACTAAAGTGTAAAAGTGCAAGTCATCATGACATGTCTATCCAATCATTATGGCGAGTCTATCCCGTCATTATGACATGTCATAAATGCTTGCATTTAGGTTCTGAATTTTATAAAGTTACACTCTTTAGGACAAAAGTAATTCAAATCCAACTTTTATTCAAAATATAATGTGTAAAGATGTAAGTTTTGAGTTTTTAAACTTGAGCCCTAAAGCAATGTTGTAGAGCTTGAAAAACTCACCAACTTTCGTTTTGGGCACTTCTTCATTAGGGTTTTAAATCAATGGGAAATTTTGTTTTACAAGCAAGTCCTTGCAGTTTTCTGTATTTATGTATAAGCCCTTGGGGAAAACCAACTGTCTTTCTTCTCTCTCCTACCTTATCCTGGCGTCTACCTTCTTCTTTTTTCCCCCACCGGCGGTAGCTCTGTCCAAATCCGTTTTTTCCTTCCCCTCCCTCTCCTCAGCACAAGCAGGCAGCAACCAGCGGCAGTGGGTGGGCAAGCGGCGCCTAGGCGTGCGAGCGGCGTGGACTGGCAGGCGCGCGCGGGGCACTGCGTAGTGCGAGCAGGCGAGCGGCGGCCGCAGCGGTGCGGGCGCGCAGGTGGAGTGCGGTCCAGGCGAGCGGGCCCAAGCGCGGCAGGCGCGGCTCGGAGCAAGCGGAGCGGGCCCGAGGCCGAGCGGGCGGCGCGTGCAAGGTGGGCGCGTGGATGCGGAGAGCGCGGAGTGGCGGCCCAGCGCGGGTGGCATGCGGCGCGGCTGGTGGGGCGGCACGCGGGCAGCTGCGGCAGGCGGACGGCGCTGGGGCGCAGCAAGGCTGGCGCGAGCCAAGCGGATGGGCCCAGGAGCGGCGGCGGCTCGGCAGGCGCTGGGTGGTCCGCGGCAGGCGCAGGCGCAAGGAACGGCGGGCCAGGCGCGCTCGCGGGCACGCAGCAGCGGGCAGTGCGGCGTGGGGAAGCAAGCGCGCGCAGGGTGGTGGCCAAGCGAGTGGAGCGGGCGGCAGTTGCTGGGCGGTGCGGGAGCTAGAGCGCGGCGCCAGGTTGGGGTAGGCACACAAGTGGCAGAGGCACCAGGTGCGGCGCACAGGCGGGGACAGCCGGCGTGGGCCCCGAATGATGGGCGGCGCGGCGAAGGCAGACGCGGAGCGCGCACAGGAGGCGTCGGGGCGCGCAGCTGTGGGCGTCAGCGCGGCAGAGCAGGAGAGGCCCGAGCGAGCAGCGTGAACTGAGCCGGTGAGCGAGGATGCAGGGAGTTGGTGCGGCTCGGGACCGGCGGAGCACGGGCGGCAGACGATGCGCACGCGGTGCGGGTGTGTATGGGTGCGGCGTGCACGGGCGAGCGGCGCCAGAGCGGAACGTGGGCGACGCTGAGCAGGTGGCGTGAGCGTGCGCGTAGTGATGCGCAGAAGCTGGCAATGTGTGCAGGTATTAGGCGGCCGAAATAAGCACGGCACAGATGCAGGCGGTGTGGGCGTTTGAGTGCAGGAGCAGAACTCGAGCGGAGGTGAACGGCTCGGAGCGAGCAGTGACGTGCAGGGCGGTTTCAGACGCGTGAGCAGTAGCGCGATGCGGGCCAAGAACGCGCGCGGTTCGGGCGTGCGCGGGCGGAAGTGAGGCGTGGCGGATCGGGACAGACCCATACGAAGGGCGACGAGGTCGCGCACGGCAGTACCTTGGCAAGGACGGCCGTGGAGGGACCTGCGATGCGGCAAGGCCGAGGTGAGTGCGGGCCTGACAACAGGAGGAAGAAGAATAATTATGCAGGGCGACGACGTCCAGAGCGATGATGTGTGGAGGTGGTGACCGGATGCGGTGAGCTGAGAGGAACCACGCACGGTGAGCTTCCTCAATCCTAGCGGAGGCGGAGAAGCGCTTATGGCACGGCAAGTCAGAAGGAGAAGTTGCGGAGCGAAGGTGGCGGTCGGGCGTGACGAGCTCAGAGGAGTCTCGGTGCAGCCAAGCACGACAGTTCTGCAGGGAGCTACGCGGGTGTGCCGGCCATGTTTCAGTGGCACACATGCGTGAGCGGAGGAAGTTCAACCATGAGCAGGAGGACCTTGAGGTTCGCAGAGGAGTTGGCCTAACGAATCAATTCGGCTCCATCATCTCGTCCCATGATCCACGACATCTAGCAACTTCTGCTCTTCGTCACCCACGGGGATTACCCCTTCGACCATCTTCCACCTGCGACAACCCTTCCCGGCAAACTTCTTCGTCATCCGTGGAATCTCATCATCGTCAAGTACTTCTCATCGCCGATTCTATTCGCCACGGGACTTCACTTTCCGTCTGTTCTTCCTCTACAGCCAAGGCTACCCCAAGGTTTGCCCTATTTTACCGAATCTTTCTAAAGCCGGCGATTCCTTTGCCGGAATATTGTCGTTAACTTCCGGTTATCTGTTTTCCCGGACCAGGGACTTAATTGTTTTGTTTTAGAAAGTTCTAGGGTGTTCTTTGTAAAATTTCCAAAGCTTTCTGTATTTCAAATCGATGAACTTCTACATTTCATAGATTTTCGTAGGAAATTCATAAAAATGTAAAATCAGTTTCGTTTGAAACTCTAAGTCAAACTCTACAAGTTTTATGTTATGATCTTGAGTTGAAGTCTTTGATGTGTGGTCTAGGTCAAATGTTAGGGAATGAATGTTTTATTATGCTTTATATTGTATGCTTGGGTTATAGCTAAAGAGTAAGCTATAGAATTTATGTCATAAGTAGAGATGTGTGATATCTAGTTAATCCTGTTATGCGAATGCTTATATCCCTGCCATCAGGACTTTATCCTTGTCTTGATTGCCGTTTCCTTAAGATTCTCTTCGTATAAAAATCCTTGTTAGTCCATGTGCATCTACTGCTTAGCCACTACATCTCGGCAGCTGTGCTTCAGTGTCAGGCTGTCAGCTCTGCCGCTAAGCATCAGTTTTCTTGAGTCTATGGTGTTTCTGTGTAACAGCTGTCAGTCGATGCTTCTACCATCGGCTGGTTAGCTGATACGATTGTTACCTTTCTAGTATCGGCTACTGCCGATATAGTTCTTTTGTTCTGTTCTACATCGGCTGCACATAGCCGATATATCAGAAATGCAAACATGATCTTAGGATTCTTGCCATCGGCCGACCCAAGCCGATTTTGGTTGCTTTTCCATATCGGTCAAACATGGACGATCGATCCTTAGTTTCCGCTTCCTTATCCACATACTTCTATTAGTCGATTTATCGACTGAAAGATCGGCTATCTACATCTATCAGTCATGTATCCTCAACCACACTCCATTCGGCTATACGTCACTCAATTGTTGTGCTGACGAAATCGAGTCGATACAACCACACCTAGTTACTTAGGATAACACGTAAGCACATCTTAATTAAGACCCAGCTGCTTTAGGAAAACCAATACACTTGTCAATCGGTTACCCAGACCAAAGTACACAACCCTAGATCAGTAAGATCGCACAGTAGACACGCCTCTATTAGGCACGACCAAAGCATATCTATCGGCTATACCTTCGTTATTCCCAATCGGCTCTGTTGTAATCTTCAACAAGTAGCCGATCATAATTAGATGTCCTCTTAAAGCTCTATTTAAGTTTAGCTTTAAATCTTTTTGGTTGTTATGTGAATAGTGTGTTATATGAGTGCTGGATTGCAACTGTATTGTGAAGTAAGATAGTTTTAGATGCACGCTTTGAATGTGATGTCGCATTGCATGTAGATACGACTACTTCCGCAACGGTACCTACGAGATCTTCCCGGAGTCTGCGGAGGATATTCCTGAAGACCAAGTGAACGTCACCAAGGAATTAACTGAAGCCCCGAACCAAAGTTCGGAAGATATTGACATTTCTGACTTCAGACCCACCAGTAAAGGCAAGCCCCGGACATAACCCACTATTTTATTTACACCGCAATCTATATCTATTTACGTATTCTATGCATTAAGTTCTTAGGAATTGCTTGAAACCCTAGTTGCATTTCCCTAGGAACCAATGTATTGAATACTAGCACTTGAGTCCGACTAGCTGCTATGCTAATAGGACCGGTAGAACTCGGGTGATTTCCTGTCACTCGCGAGATATAGGAGTTGTAATGTTTACATTCCTGTTATCACTATAAGGATGACGGACGGGAGTTTTGTGTGGTATCATGGTTGAGGTGATACCCCGTCTATGTTGTTGAAATTGATAAGGTTGCGGTGTGTGCCGATCGGGGTTAAGCGTTTGAAAGTACTAACCACATGCCGCGTGTGATAGTTCCGTGTATTTGTAATGCTAGACTTATATGTTGATAGTGTGAAGTGTATGCTTGTTGGTGTAAAACTTTTGTGTGTTTGTGTGAAGATCTTGAAAATCTTAAGTAAAAAGGGTATTTTCGTAATTATGGAAAAACTAGGGTTGTTTTTGCAAAATGTAATTTGATAAGAGGTAACCTCAAATTAAGTAAAGGGTAGTTTGGTAAATATATTTTACTCTATGTCTTGTAAAAATATATATTTACCCAACAGTTGCATTAGAAATGCAGGAGTTAAATTGTGTAAAAATTTGCGTAAAGTTGAGGAAATAAGGGTATTTATGAAACTTTATAAAAGAACAAGCCCTTTTATGCAAAATAGGTAATTTACAAAAGTAACTTTCCAAAATTACTAGAAGTAAAAAGGTAATAATGTAAGTAATCATGACTTACTTAGCAAATTGCGAACAGGCCCAAGGTTATATATAATTTATACTAACAATAACAAAGATGTTATAAAATTCAAATTTAGTCCAAGTCTTAAAATAAAACTTCATATTGTGAGTTTTGGAGTTCAAACCCTAAAACAAAGTTGTAGAGCTTGAAAAGTTGTACAACTTTCATTTTGGTCATATTTTTGTTTGAGCTCCAGAACAGTGGTTAAATTTATCTTTACCAAGAGATCCCTGTAAATTTCTAAAATTACAAACCAGTCCTTGGGAAATCCTCTTTCTCTTCCTCCTCTGGCGCTGCTCTGCTCTTCTGAACTGCGGTTCACCGCTGTTTTCCCGTCCTTGCCACCTCCTGCTGCCAATTTACCACGCGTCGCCCAACTCTAGCACTGATTTAATTCCCTGCCGCCCCTCCTGGCCTTATCCTCTCCCTCCCTGCTCCTTTCCCTCTCCCCTTCTGCTCCGTTCCAGCAGCAGACCAGGAGGCGCTACGGCAGGCGCCAGGCAGCAAGCGGCGGCCGGCGCAGGCGGGCCGCGGGCAGGTGGCGGCTCAGCGCGCGGGCCGGCGCTGGGACGCGCGGCTAGCGGCGGGAGCTGGAGGCGCGCGAGCTGGCGGCGGCCGCAGAAACGCGCGCGGGGCAGGCGGACGCGCGGGAGCGCGCGGCCCAAGCACGGGCGGCAGCGGCCAAGCCAGGGCGGCGCGCGTGCGGCAGTGCGCGGGGCCCAGGCGGGCGCGGCTCAGGCGGAGGCCGGCCCAGGCAGCTGCGGGCGCCAGCGCAGGCGGCCCCACGCGGAGCGAGCGCGGCGCGGCTGCGCGGCGGCTCGGCGAGCGTGGGACGCGGCAGGTGCTGGCGGACGCGAGCGGTGCGTGTGCAGGCGCGCGCAGGCGGGGCTCGGCTTGGACGGTCCCCAGGCGCAAGGGCAACGGAGCAGGACGGCCTAGGCAGCACGCGTGCGGGCCAGCAACGGTCAGGCAGAGCGTAGGAGGGCGGACGGCAAGAAGGGAGGAGGCGTGCGCAAGCGGTTGGGCCGGGTATCTCGGCTTGACGTGGAGTGCGCAGGGTGGCCGCGCGCATGGGAGCGGGCTCGGGTGAGCGGTTCCGAGCGGCTGGTGGCGCTACGGGTACAGACGCCAGACGAGCACAGAAGCTAGGCTGAGCGGTGTAGTGCAGGTGGCCGTATTCCACGTCGGGGAGCTGCAACCCGAGGGGGAAATTGGAGGACAGGTGATACGCGGATGTTCGGGCGACGCGCGCGTGGCGCGGACGGCGGGTTGAGCAGAGGCTGGGCAGAGCACGCGGACGAGCGTGCGGAGTGCGCGACGCGGCCACGGTTAGGCACTGGGTGGCTCGGTTTGGGTGCGCACAGGCGCGACGCAGGAGCGGAGCTTAGGGTTCGCGATGTCGCGGCGCGACGACTCGGCGCGGACCCGCACGGGGAGAACAATGGAACCGCGCGTGAAGGACGTCGGAGATCGTTGTGGAGTGAAGGCGGCGGTCAGACGTGACGAGCTCGAAGGAGCCTCTATGCAACCAAACGCAACTGTAACGAGCTACAGCAGATGGAACTCGCCATTACCGCCGGTGAGAAACTGAGGGCCCTTCTACGAAGCTCTTTTATTATTTCATGTGTGCAAAGCAACTAACTTATAAAATTCGTAAGAAATGATATAAAAATCGTAAAATGTCAAATGAAGATGTTATGGAATCCTTGTGAGTAGATTTATGCAGTATGTGTATAATTTTGTATGTGTTAATAGAAAAATCTCACTTTAGACTTTTGCTCATGTGCTGTGTAGTTCTTAATATTTGTGATGTTTGGTTAACCTTCATTTATATAGATGCTTATGCCTTTACCCTGGTTTTGATTGCAATCTTGATAGAGCCCTTTCTATATAAAGATCCTGGTCATACCTTGTGTATCGACTACTTAATTGATATACCTTTGTAACCAGGCTTAGCAATCGGCTATTAGTTCAGCTAATTTTTGATAGGCACGACCCTATCGGCCATAGACCTTTTTGGCTACAGGTCTGTAGGACCATCGGCCATAAGCCTTTTGATTTCTTCTCTACCGGCAAAAGCCCGTCGGCTGATGTTAACCATCCTGTCGGTCCAATCCGATGCTAGTGCCCTGACCGACCTGGTCCGATCTAGACAACCATGCCGGTTATGCGTTAATCGGTTATTTGCTGATAACATTGAACCACTCAAACACTGATTACTCTGATTAACACTCCCGTCAATAGTTGGATAGGTATATCCAATAGAGAATGTAGTTGTCAGCTAAGCACAGCCAGTACAGCATAGGGAATCGGCTACTTGTACCGATTCACAAATCTAACGCATGCGCATATATTAGCTCGGTCGATGTTCACACTATCGACTAGTTTACCAATGCACCATCAAATAGTTACATACCCTGATCGGCTAACATGCTGATGTTCACAGATCGACTAGCCATCCGATTTTGATAACGTATCGGCTGCACATAGTCGACGTATCAGAGATACACACACAATCTTAGAGTTCTGTTATCCACTGATCTAAGCTAATTCCAGTTGTTTCCCATAGCGGTCAAATATGACCGGTCAATCCTTAGTTTTCCTATCCTTATCCACACACTGTTATCAGCCGATTTATCGGCTGAGAGATCGGCCATATGCTTACCGGTTACATACCCTCAACCACATCCTTTTTAGTCTAAGTCTACACTTGTGGTCTCACCAACCTAGTTTAATATTAGTGTTCTGTTACAACTAATTCTTGAAATAGGTCTAACTTAGATAATCCCATCGGCTGTATGACAATTGATTGTTGTACAGACGTGATCAAGTCGATGCAACCACACCTATTTATCTAGATTAACACTTAAGCGCATCTCAATAAGGCACAGTTAGTGCATAATAGGGCAATCAGCTACATGGCTGATATGCCCCAGTACATATAAGAGAACGTTAAGGATGAAAACCGGCTACACAGCTAATTCACCAATCGGCTGAATACGCTGAGACACAGACCGTACCGTTACATAGTTCGACTAGTCTATCAATACACCATCGGCTAGTTACTTGCTTTAGTCAACTAGCTATGCCGATACATCACTCGACTAATTCTACCCGATGTATAAATCGGCGAATGTGCCGATACACTAAATCGGCTAGAAGGTCAAATCACTGATCGACTAGTTTTGCTAAAGCATGGATCTGCTATACTGATACACACGCGATCAGTTAAGTACGCCGATGCTCACACAGATTAGCTAGGACACAGCCGCTTTAGGAAACATCCCTCTACTAAAGTGATCGATGTTTTCATCGATCAATTAGAAAACCAGTGCACCTGTCAATCGGCTACCCAGACCAAAGTACACAACCCTAGATCAATAAGATTGTACAGTAGACACGCCTCTATTAGACACGACCAAAGCACATCAGTCAGCTAAACCTGATTCATCCTCATCGGGTAAGGCCAAGACCTATACACCAACCAATTAGATAACCAAACATACTACCTAATGAAGTTAGTATAAATGTTTAGGGTAACCCACCCCGTTGCTTAACGTAACTAGTTAGTTTGGTTGATACCCGATAAATGACTGCCCAGTACAGGGTAGTTAGGTTATTTGTCGAAATGTAATGTTCTTTTATTTGGATTGCAACTTTATTGTGAATTGAAATGAAAGTGTATGCATTCATTGAACTCCATCTTGCATATCATATAGACTCAACCACTCTCGCCGACGGAGATTACCAGCTAATCCCGGAACCAGAAGGAAGTTATTCTGAAGACCCTGGGAACTTCGTCGCGGAATTATCTGAAGCCCTGAACTAAAGTTCAGAAGATCTTAACTTTACTGACTTCAGCCCCACCAGTAAAGGCAAGCCCCGGACATAACCCCTACTTTACTACACTGCAACCTATATTATTTATATATATCTCTTTATGCATTACGTTCTTAGGAGTTGTTTGAAAACTTAGTTGCATTATTCCAAGAACCAATATATTGAACACTAGAACTGGAGTCCGACTAGCTGCTCTGCTTATAGGACCGGTAGAAGTCGAGTGATTTCCTGTCACTCGCGCGATTTAGGAATTGTAATGTTTACATTCCTGTTATCACTATAAGGATGCCGGACGGGAGTTTTATGAGGTATCATGGTCAAGATGATACCCCGTCTGTGTTGATGAATTTGTTAAGGTCGCAGTGTGTGGTAGCGGTGGTTAAGCGTTTGAAAGTACTAGCCACATGCCGTGAAATATGGTAAGCGGTAAGCCTAGTAACCGATCGGCCCGAGGAGTGGACATACCACCCACCACATGTATTTGCTTCTTTTGGTTACTTAGTTCGACGTGTAGGCATATGTGTTGCTGGGCAACCAGGAGTACGGGTTTTGTAGTCGCGCTACAGACGTACGTCCTGCACTTTTGTAGTGCATATGACCTGCAGTCGCTTGTGGTGGCCCTGATCCACGAGTCGGAATGAAAGGCAAACGGTTGCTTCGGAACGACCCTATGGTGTTCCAAGCGTGTGTGTTAGGTTTACCTTGCAAGGGTTGAATCTCGATTCAGAATCGTCCGCCTCTCACGATGAAATGAGACTGCTTATCCCCTTTACCACATAGAGTAACAAGAGCAACTATGTGATTATTCAAGATGATGTTTGATTAAAGATTCTACCCTGTTTGAATAGTTATAGGTGCTTACCTAGAATGGATAATCACCTAGAACCTGAAAGCTAAAAGTTGAAATTAAGGACCTACTCGTTATTGCTTTTCAGCTGAAAATAAACCTAGCAGCCTTGAAAAGCTTTCATAAGTCTAGTTATGGGCTAAGGTATACCCAATTCCGGGTAAGTCTTGCTGAGTATTAGTATACTCAGTCTTGCTAGTTATGTGTTTTGCAGATAATGTCTGGAAGACCCTACTCTTCTCTTGCCTCGGCCCTGTGCTCTCCCAGAAGGTTGGTCCGAGGAATGGGATCCGTCCTCGGCCAACATGGATGATGCTAAGTGACGTCATGCTTAGGCTTAGCATGACATCCATCTTATCGACGTGCTGTAGATCATCGCGTATGTTTTTCCGCTGCTAAAAATCATAGCTTAAACAGTTGTATTGTTTTCTCTAAGTTTGAAACTTTATACTACTTCTATAAACTCTTGTAATGTAATTCCCTGTTATGTAAAATGTGATGGTGATTGTATCTCTGGACTCACCTTCGTGTGAGGTAACCTTATTTGATCCTGTGTATCGGTGGTTTATCGGGACGTTACCCGACAGGCCAAGGGATTATACCGTTTGAAGTACGTCGGAGCCCTTTGGAGTGGACTCGCGTACTTGAGCCGGTATAATTCAGGTTGGTTCTGCCACAGCTGGTATCAGAGCTATAAGGTTACTCTGGAGATACATTTTACCTTAAAAATGCTTTCAGTATAAAAGAGTGACCAACAAAGTATTTGATAAAACTACGTTGAATCCGTTAAGGATTATGCTTAGTACGTAAAGCCCTAGGGTAATGCTTATAAGGGAAATAGAGGTGGCTATAGTATATGTATATATAACCCTAACTACCAGCATTACTTTTCTGTCAAAACTTAAATTTATGCACAACCCAACCTTACATTCTGTAACGACACCTACGAACGGAGGTAAGAAGGTAAGGATCCTCAGCCAACTGAGGGAGCTTGGCCTTCCCGTCGGTGATGCGAACCGAACGCTGTTTCTCAAGCAGTGGCCTACTTGAGATGCTGCCAATGTACCAACCTCGGTTGACTACATTGGGAGTATATGGTTCGGCGCAGGGTATGGCGATCGCAGTTCATACCCCCGCATTTTGCGGTATTCCCCGTGAATACGTTATCTCGATAACGTATGTTAACGTTGTCTGTACGGCGGTAATTGTACAGATGCTGTTTCTATAGTGAACAGTGATGAATGGGGACGCTTTCATGACATGCTGGCATGAAAGGTTCATTGGATATATATATGTGCATTGTGGTTTTCTGCAGGTACACTAACCACGATTCCGAAACTAGGACGGATAGGGTTTATCGACTAGTTAATAGTGAGAGACGTATATATTGTGCCACCGTAACTAACCACGTAAGACCAAGATTACTTGGCAGTTATTTTTATTTGTGAGGACGTGTAGAACGTGCATGCATCATGATATTTTGGATTGACCTGATTGCCTTGATTGTTACGTTGATGTACTGAAATATGTGCTTGTACTGAATGTCTCTTTTGACTCTGTGTGATAGAAGCCAACGTAATCTGATAGGCTAACTTAGAGTTGAAAACGCCTTTTGTGAATTAAGCGAACTGGGTTATGTTTGAACCCTATCATTAATCTTAGCTTGACAGCTAAATCAAATCCTTGATTTTGCTTTAAATCTGTTTCGGCAGAACCATTGAACTTCTCCTTTGATAGTTAAATCTTGATAACTATCATCGAACCCTTCAATCCATTATCTAGTGATTTATCTGTCCTCTTCTGATGTTGTACCGTATCTTGTTGGCTATTTTGGTTACAACATCTGAAAGTTGTACCTTCAATTTTTGCTCAGATAATTTTAGGTAAAATAAGAAGATTCATGGCAAAAGTCATGCATCATAATAAATGCCATCTCTAGACAGTGCATGGTGTTGCATCATCATCGAAAGATCCGTAGACTAACTAACGGGTGTGCCTCCGGTGCAACTTTGGGTTGTCTCCGATTTCCTAAGTCTACCTTGTTGTTGTTGGCACTACAAGGTTGCTATTCTTCTTTTGTGGTGGTGTTTAATCACATAACCATGATGCCGTGTCGGAACCTAAGGCCTCATGTGCGCTGCAGCCACATGATTGAGTCATTAGGAGCGCACTGGTGACTAGGTCTATGTGACGTAACCTCACTGCAATCTCTTCTTATGCAACCTTACTAGTGTCCTAACTTCTAATCTTTGTCTAAGGATATAGGACTAACCAAGTGTTAGTTACGAGCGAACGGTTGTAGGATGTGAGTCATATGCATCATCAACTCATGAGGGTATGCATCATATTTCATGCATTTCATACATGCATACATTGCAAGTATCATCATCCTTGCATCATGGCGTATGCATCATTCGGTCAGCATCATGGTAATTGCATTGTGTCTTACGCACCATCTTGATCGTGCATGGAATCCTCCATCCTCGTATTGCATCATCATTGCAAACATGCATCACAACAATGCATCCCGTTCATGGTTATATACCGAGCATTGCACTTTGAATTGTTTCAAACATCATCTATCCCTTGATTGCATTAGTATAAATAGGCATGTTTTGCAATCAACATCATCTAAATCATTCAGATAATAAACTCTGAGCAGAAATGTTTCAAACATCACTTATCAGTCTCTTGTGCTATCTTTACTTGCTATCCACAAAGTTTTGTGATGAATGTCGCTGACATTTATCGTCCTTATGTTGTGATCTTAGCTCTATGAGAACTTGATCGCCTTTTTCTCTCTTCTCTTGTCAAACTCATCCGTATACGATCTATCCATGCTCTCATTACACTTATCTCATCATACTCCAACGAATTTTACTTCTCTGGTGTGTTTGTTTTCCTGTCGCATTTAATGGGTGATTTGCTTCTCTTCCCTTAAGAGTCTTTCGTCCGAATCTCGGGATGAGATTCTTTTTAGGGGGGAAGGCTGTGATAGTTCCGTGTATTTGTAATGCTAGACTTATATGTTGATAGTGTGAAGTGTATGCTTGTTGGTGTAAAACTTTTGTGTGTTTGTGTGAAGATCTTGAAAATCTTAAGTAAAAAGGGTATTTTCGTAATTATGGAAAAACTAGGGTTGTTTTTGCAAAATGTAATTTGATAAGAGGTAACCTCAAATTAAGTAAAGGGTAGTTTGGTAAATATATTTTACTCTATGTCTTGTAAAAATATATATTTACCCAACAGTTGCATTAGAAATGCAGGAGTTAAATTGTGTAAAAATTTGCGTAAAGTTGAGGAAATAAGGGTATTTATGAAACTTTATAAAAGAACAAGCCCTTTTATGCAAAATAGGTAATTTACAAAAGTAACTTTCCAAAATTACTAGAAGTAAAAAGGTAATAATGTAAGTAATCATGACTTACTTAGCAAATTGCGAACAGGCCCAAGGTTATATATAATTTATACTAACAATAACAAAGATGTTATAAAATTCAAATTTAGTCCAAGTCTTAAAATAAAACTTCATATTGTGAGTTTTGGAGTTCAAACCCTAAAACAAAGTTGTAGAGCTTGAAAAGTTGTACAACTTTCATTTTGGTCATATTTTTGTTTGAGCTCCAGAACAGTGGTTAAATTTATCTTTACCAAGAGATCCCTGTAAATTTCTAAAATTACAAACCAGTCCTTGGGAAATCCTCTTTCTCTTCCTCCTCTGGCGCTGCTCTGCTCTTCTGAACTGCGGTTCACCGCTGTTTTCCCGTCCTTGCCACCTCCTGCTGCCAATTTACCACGCGTCGCCCAACTCTAGCACTGATTTAATTCCCTGCCGCCCCTCCTGGCCTTATCCTCTCCCTCCCTGCTCCTTTCCCTCTCCCCTTCTGCTCCGTTCCAGCAGCAGACCAGGAGGCGCTACGGCAGGCGCCAGGCAGCAAGCGGCGGCCGGCGCAGGCGGGCCGCGGGCAGGTGGCGGCTCAGCGCGCGGGCCGGCGCTGGGACGCGCGGCTAGCGGCGGGAGCTGGAGGCGCGCGAGCTGGCGGCGGCCGCAGAAACGCGCGCGGGGCAGGCGGACGCGCGGGAGCGCGCGGCCCAAGCACGGGCGGCAGCGCCGAGCCAGGGCGGCGCGCGTGCGGCAGTGCGCGGGGCCCAGGCGGGCGCGGCTCAGGCGGAGGCCGGCCCAGGCAGCTGCGGGCGCCAGCGCAGGCGGCCCCACGCGGAGCGAGCGCGGCGCGGCTGCGCGGCGGCTCGGCGAGCGTGGGACGCGCAGGTGCTGGCGGACGCGAGCGGTGCGTGTGCAGGCGCGCGCAGGCGGGGCTCGGCTTGGACGGTCCCCAGGCGCAAGGGCAACGGAGCAGGACGGCCTAGGCAGCACGCGTGCGGGCCAGCAACGGTCAGGCAGAGCGTAGGAGGGCGGACGGCAAGAAGGAGCAGGCGTGCGCAAGCGGTTGGGCCGGGTATCTCGGCTTGACGTGGAGTGCGCAGGGTGGCCGCACGCATGGGAGCGGGCTCGGTGAGCGGTTCCGAGCGGCTGGTGGCGCTACGGGTACAGACGCCAGACGAGCACAGAAGCTAGGCTGAGCGGTGTAGTGCAGGTGGCCGTATTCCACGTCGGGGAGCTGCAACCCGAGGGGGAAATTGGAGGACAGGTGATACGCGGATGTTCGGGCGACGCGCGCGTGGCGCGGACGGCGGGTTGAGCAGAGGCTGGGCAGAGCACGCGGACGAGCGTGCGGAGTGCGCGACGCGGCCACGGTTAGGCACTGGGTGGCTCGGTTGGGTGCGCACAGGCGCGACGCAGGAGCGGAGCTTAGGTCGCGATGTCGCGCGCGACGACTCGGCGCGGACCCGCACGGGGAGAACAATGGAACCGCGCGTGAAGGACGTCGGAGATCGTTGTGGAGCGAAGGCGGCGGTCAGACGTGACGAGCTCGAAGGAGCCTCTATGCAACCAAACGCAACTGTAACGACTACAGCAGATGGAACTCGCCATTACCGCGGTGAGAAACTGAGGGCCCTTCTACGAAGCTCTTTATTATTTCATGTGTGCAAAGCAACTAACTTATAAAATTCGTAAGAAATGATATAAAAAATCGTTAAAATGTCAAATGAAGATGTTATGGAACCTTGTGAGTAGATTTATGCAGTATGTGTATAATTTTGTATTGTTAATAGAAAATCTCACTTTAGACTTTTGCTCATGTGCTGTGTATTCTTAATATTGTATGTTTGGTTAACCTTCATTTATATAGATGCTTATGCCTTTACCCTGGTTTTGATTGCAATCTTGATAGAGCCCTTTCTATATAAAGATCCTGGTCATACCTTGTGTATCGACTACTTAATTGATATACCTTTGTAACCAGGCTTAGCAATCGGCTATTAGTTCAGCTAATTTTTGATAGGCACGACCCTATCGGCCATAGACCTTTTTGGCTACAGGTCTGTAGGACCATCGGCCATAAGCCTTTTGATTTCTTCTCTACCGGCAAAAGCCCGTCGGCTGATGTTAACCATCCTGTCGGTCCAATCCGATGCTAGTGCCCTGACCGACCTGGTCCGATCTAGACAACCATGCCGGTTATGCGTTAATCGGTTATTTGCTGATAACATTGAACCACTCAAACACTGATTACTCTGATTAACACTCCCGTCAATAGTTGGATAGGTATATCCAATAGAGAATGTAGTTGTCAGCTAAGCACAGCCAGTACAGCATAGGGAATCGGCTACTTGTACCGATTCACAAATCTAACGCATGCGCATATATTAGCTCGGTCGATGTTCACACTATCGACTAGTTTACCAATGCACCATCAAATAGTTACATACCCTGATCGGCTAACATGCTGATGTTCACAGATCGACTAGCCATCCGATTTTGATAACGTATCGGCTGCACATAGTCGACGTATCAGAGATACACACACAATCTTAGAGTTCTGTTATCCACTGATCTAAGCTAATTCCAGTTGTTTCCCATAGCGGTCAAATATGACCGGTCAATCCTTAGTTTTCCTATCCTTATCCACACACTGTTATCAGCCGATTTATCGGCTGAGAGATCGGCCATATGCTTACCGGTTACATACCCTCAACCACATCCTTTTTAGTCTAAGTCTACACTTTGTTCTCACCAACCTAGTTTAATATTAGTGTTCTGTTACACCTAATTCTTGAAATAGGTCTAACTTAGATAATCCCATCGGCTGTATGACAATTGATTGTTGTACAGACGTGATCAAGTCGATGCAACCACACCTATTTATCTAGATTAACACTTAAGCGCATCTCAATAAGGCACAGTTAGTGCATAATAGGGCAATCAGCTACATGGCTGATATGCCCCAGTAGATATAAGAGAACGTTAAGGATGAAAACCGGCTACACAGCTAATTCACCAATCGGCTGAATACGCTGAGACACAGACCGTACGGTTACATAGTTCGACTAGTCTATCAATACACCATCGG